>NC_090924.1:479319897-479620381 GCF_040938575.1 Ambystoma mexicanum | reverse complement strand
TGGAGTAGTGGGTTCTGTGTCGACGGCCCTTGGTGCCACCAGTGCCGTGGCATCCCGAGGTGGTTTCCTCTGCGGTGCATGGCGAGGCTTGTGTTGGGCTTTGGAGGTTGAAGGCCTGTTGCACTCATCCCGGGCCCTCTTTTCGGGGTGTGGTCGGCTGTGGGGGTAGGTCCCGGGCCTTGCTGTCATGATCTGAGCCTGTGAGGGTCAAAGAGAGGGACAGCATGAGTGATGGTTTGAGAAGCATCATGCATACATATGTATAATTGCTCATCTACACAATAGAGGGTAATGGGCAGTGGAGTTTGGATGATCACGTTGCTTGCTATATGGGTGGGTAATGCAGGCATCAGCCGGGGTCACTCATGTTGGGGCAGACGTATGCTATGTGACATGGATATTTGTTGTGGCCTGCATGCAGTGTGACTTATGCCATGAACATTTTAGTGTGGTTTGTGGAAGGTATGGCATTGCTTTGCTGCAGGAATCTGCATGTGTCTGTGCCTCGTTCGACAACTAGGCTGGGAATGTGTGTGTATTGGGCCATGGCTTGCCTCTCTAGACAGACATATTTGTGGACCATCATCAGACTCTGCATTACAGTGTTTTCTTAGGACACTCACCTCCTTCAGCCGATGAGGTGGCGCCACACTCCATGTCTCCCACGCCTTCAATGGCCTTTATGCCGATCAGGCTTGCACATATGTCCTCCCACCGGGACAGCTTTATGGGAGAGCCCGCTCCTCCGCTAGTTGCCATGGCCTGGCTCCTGTTTGCCGAGAGGATGTTGCAGACTCGCTGGCGCAAGTCATCCCACCTCTTCCTGCAGTCCTTAGTTGTGCGGGGGGGTTGTTGCCTACCGCGCTGACTTTTTGTGCCACTAGTGCCCAGATCTTCTTTCTGATGACAGCTTCCATCTTGAGGCTCTGGGCAAACACGACATCGGCATTCTCTGCCAGGGTCGCCGCAAGCATGGTTAACTAGTCTTCATTAAAGCACTCCTTGCGCTGGCGGGAGGCACCCTTTTTCACAGCATTAGGCATTGTAGTGTTGTTGTGGATTGTATTTGGCACACAGCAATAGCCTACAGGTCCTAGCTGCTGAGGATGGCAATGGATTGTGTTTTTAAAGATGGCTGCTGTGCTCTTTCCCGTTCCTGTGCGATGAGGCTACTTCCGCTAATGCCATTTTGATTCATGCTGGTAGTGCAATCTGCGCTTTACCTGATGCCGCTAAGGGCCATTTTCGGGACTTTAGCGGCATGCCGGTAATGTTGTTACTGGCATGATGCAAAGCTCGTGCCCGAAGGGTCGTAACAGTCCTCTGTTAGCGGGCTCTTACCTACACGGACATAGTATTTGCTCCATGCCGGTAAGGAAAGTTACTTACCTCCAACCTCGGAATGACCCCCATAGTCTTATGCCAAATTATTTATAACAAAGTCAAATGGACATCCCACATTGGTATATATGTGTTTCTAGGAATGGGTGACTTTCTTTTCCTTTTCCCCAAATGAGATGCTGACTTGCAGACCTGCTTTGCTGATTCACCTGGATCTCAATCCTACTACTTAGTTGACAGTTTTGCCTGAGGATACCAGAGGAGAGACCATGCAAACCCTCTGCTGAGATTCTGCACCGGAAGGGCAGTCTCCTTCAGTGTTAGATGGCTTATTAGAAACTCCACGTAACATATTATGACTTCCCCAGTTTGGGGAGATGTGGGCCCACCTGAACAATACCCGGATGTGAATTGACCAAACAAACTCATCTAATTCCGTTTTACTGCTTTTTTTCCAACCAATGTTTTACTGCAAAACGTGTAGGGAGACCCCCTCATCCTTACCTCCCCAGCCCCCCTTTCCATATGCTTAATCCCAACCCACCACCTACCTATTTGCAGTAAATTAAATGGTGAAACAAATGCGGTATCAAAAAAGGGATGAGTTGGCATTTGACCAAAACACATATACCCAGTTCCCCCTAGAGTTGAAAAGAAATGTGTGTGTTCTCATTACAAGAAGATATGGGTGACTTTCTTTTCCTTTTCCCCAAATGAGATGCTGACTTGCAGACCTGCTTTGCTGATTCACCTGGATCTCAATCCTACTACTTAGTTGACAGTTTTGCCTGAGGATACCAGAGGAGAGACCATGCAAACCCTCTGCTGAGATTCTGCACCGGAAGGGCAGTCTCCTTCAGTGTTAGATGGCTTATTAGAAACTCCACGTAACGTATTATGACTTCCCCAGTTTGGGGAGATGTGGGCCCACCTGAACAATACCCGGATGTGAATTGACCAAACAAACTCATCTAATTCCGTTTTACTGCTTTTTTTCCAACCAATGTTTTACTGCAAAACGTGTAGGGAGACCCCCTCGTCCTTACCTCCCCAGCCCCCCTTTCCATATGCTTAATCCCAACCCACCACCTACCTATTTGCAGTAAATTAAATGGTGAAACAAATGCGGTATCAAAAAAGGGATGAGTTGGCATTTGACCAAAACACATATACCCAGTTCCCCCTAGAGTTGAAAAGAAATGTGTGTGTTCTCATTACAAGAAGATATTGGGGTTAATTGACACACAGTCTAAATTGCAGAGGACTGCCTAAATTTTCACGTTTGTGCAATACCATCCCATGAAGTGGCATGTCGTGGCCCCCCAACCTCGTTGTGTGGGAGGAGCCATGTTCGGGCTCGGGGAAAGGGAAATGATGAAGCAAGCCTGTGCCTGGGCAGGTAGAAATAAAAGGTTGACTGACCAACACCACCAGGTGTCTGTGTCTTCCTTACAGAATGAGGTCTACTCTTTTCAGGTGTCCCCCCCCATGTTATTGGGATGCCACATTGCCGTCGAAGGTGGGATGTGGACCCTGTGTGTCGTGAAGAGGGCCCATCTCGCGCTACGTGTTTGGAGCCTGTACCCGCCCCACCCCACAGCAATGCACGATTAACAGTGTACGCTGGCAGGATCGGACAATGATCAGCGGGAGCCTGGGATCTGACACGTTGCCTGTCCTGCAACTCGCCCAGATACTTCATGGACCGCAGGGTGCAGCGGATGTGGCTTCCAGTGGTAGGAGCCACGACCAGCGGTGTGTACTGCTCAATGGTGGCAGACTACACACTGCGACAAACACCGGCAGCCAGGCATGGCAAGCACACAAGCACAGAGCTCGACTCGTGACACACCACCTGCAGGGGAGCAGAGGAACTGCTCAAAGGCCCAAAGCTGGGTTACATAGCAGGGACATCAGTGCTGACATATACAGCAACGGAAAGAAGGAAAGGTGCCGTAAAGGAAGGCCCACAGTTGGCAGGGCCTCAAGGGTACGCTGAAGTAACCCCTACACCATTGATACGCATAAGTACAGAAACTCAAAATGTCAGAGGAAGATATTCCAGCAACAGCATCGGCAAGAGCATCCTCAACTTTTCAACCAATAGCCAACGAGACATTTTCACTAAACCTACCAAAAGCATTTGACATGGAAGACACCAGCAACTTGGGACCTCACTGGACAAGATGGCTTAGTGATTTCAAGGTATATATTGGGACGATGGGGCTACTGCACGATGAAAGAAAAAAGAATATATTCTCACTTGCAATAGGTCCTGCAGTCAGAGACATCCTGGACAAACTGTTAAATGCTGATGAGGTGTATTTTGAAGAGCTAAGAGAGGTGTCAATGACATACTTCAAACCACACACCAATGTAGATTAAGAGGCACATATTTCATACCACAAAACAAGAGTGAAACCCTAGACAATTTTGTGATGAGGCTCTGTATCAGCATCAAGCATTGTGAATTTCACGGATACTCAAACAATGAGGCTCTAGCATCACAGGTCATCGCAAGGTGCGAGTTGCCCACATTCAGAAAAAAGCTACTTCAAAAACAAAGATCCCTAGAGGAGATTCTAGCCCTGGCCCGCACAGAGTTGGCCACTGAAGCCAAACGGAGAACTCACCTACAGCCACCATCAACGAACTGACACTGACACCAAATGCACACAAATGTATCAGAGAACAATGCTGTTTTAACTGTGGATACGAGTATCCACACGACGGACCCTGTCAAGCCCTCGGACAGAAATGTGCCGCATTTGGCAGAGAAGGCCACTTCCAAGCAGTGTGCAGAAAGGCACCAACAGGCAGACACGGAAACACATTGCCTAAGGAAGGGAGACGGTACATGCTCCACAGAAGCAGTGGACACAAGACAAGTGTGGAGTACAGGAGTCATTGAAAAGCAGGGGGAGAACCGAACAAACCCCATGCCAGGAGAGATCGGCACTCACCTGAGAGAGCCAGGACTTTGCAAACTTTGCACAATACATGGGCTTCAGACATCAGAAAATCACACCCCTCTCCCCAGGTGAATGGTGTGGTAGAACGCTTTATGGGCAATGTTAAAAGAGCACTACAGATTGCATATGTCACCTTACGACCATTTGAACAAACGCTGTATCAACTCCTGCATGACTACCGGCACACGCTTCTTAGCACCACTGTAGTGTCCCCTGCAGACCTCATGTTTGGACAGAGCCTTGAAGAAACATGTGGATAGTCTGTGAAAGGCAAAAGAAAGTGACTTACAAGTGGGGGTGCGACTAGTTGTACAGCAACAGAGACAAAGGAAGGAGGACTCAACATTCAAGCCTGAAATGCTAATAGTGTCAAGCCGAAGTGGGACCATGATCACAGCGGCTGATGGAGCCCAACGTTCAATCACATTTTAAGAGTTTTTCTACAGTATAAGGACACTAGGAAGCACCCTTGTACAGTGAAGGAAGTGAATATGATTCTGATAACTCATACCTCAGAGATGGGGAGGATTCTGGTGAAGAATGGCAGGTCGAAACATTCAGCAATGCCATTGTGACTACGGAACAACACCGTAATGGCAGACCGGTGAGAACTCGCCTAAAACCGTTGAGACTTATTGAAGAGATGGGGTAACAAGTGGGACTTGTTATTTAAGAAAGGGGGAGATGTCATGTCATGCCCCTCGGACATCGTTGCATGGGAGGAGCCATGTTCAGGCTCAGGGAAAGGGAAATGACAAAGCAAGCCCTGCCGGGGCACTTAGAAATAAAGTGTTGATTGACCAACACCACCTGTGTCTGTGTCTTCCTTACAGATGAGGCCCATTCTTTTCAGGCACGTCCCACACACTATTAAGACGCCACATGAAGTACAAAAATAAAAAAGGCAAAAACACCTGATCACCATTTTTTTTGCACTTCGTACGGCAAAAAATTTATATGGCTCCTGTAAATTATGCTTGCAGAATGCTTTTGGGATGGATTCCTATGGAATTTGGTTGCTTTTCATGCTGGTGTAAAACTTTGTGGTTTTTGGTGGTGGAGCAGGGATCCATGGTAGGCTTACATGTCTTGGCAGAATGACAAGTGCTGCACTGCATGAGTCACTTTTTTGAGGCACTTACCATGCCATTGGTGCTTAGGCCTCCCTGCCCACAGCCTCCTTTACATTCAAACGGGGAACCTCATTTACTCCCCACAAACCCAACCCTTCCACATCCTCTTAGTTTGAAGGGTGGGTCCGCCCCTTCACTCATTTTGCTTTTTCTGTTGCTGAACAGTCAATAACATTGTGGCTCAGAGCTATGCCGGTCTCCCAGCCACCCTGTTCCAGCTGCTGCCCATGTTCTGCCCCTTTGTGGCCCTCTATACACTCCGTCCCGCCCCCACCTTCCCCTCCAAACCTGGACATGGTCCACTGCAGCACAGACATTACTAGTGCGCTAAATACACGCTACAATTTTGGCATGGATAATACCCACACTGCCAATGGCAGCAATGTGAAAACATGTCTCAGCATGGCTGAAACTATGGTTACTTTCCAGGCGCAGCTGCCCCTAAAAACCAAAGAAAGTCCCTGTAGCGCAAAAGTGACACAAAGGCAGGCAAAGCACTTTTATGCCTGTCTTTTGCAACAATGTTTGTGCTCCACTGACCTAATAAAAAATGTGGACCATTTTGGTGATATCTCTACAAAGTTGTGCTATCAATGATAATATTGTCATCTGCAGGCTCAGAAATATTTGCAAAACTGTGCTGTCAAAACTATTCAAAGTGTTTTTCAAAGTATATCATTCTAAACAAATACAGACATTTAGCATAATAATGAACATTACCCCTGCATACTGAGCAGGAAGTCTTGATTCTATTAATGACTTCTAACTTCTGCATCACTTCTCCCACCCACCTGGCGATGGTGGCTGTCGCTATTGCTTGATAGGGCTTGCTACGTGCAACTAGTATCTGTGTAACTCCAGCTGGTCTCCCCTTAGCCGTCCTACTCTCGTACTCTTTGATGCATGTCACTACGCACCATTTTAGGTGCTCTGCTAGGTACGGATAGGATATCGATGTGGAATTCATCTTCGTTCTTGTAGCTAGGATAAAAGTCACTTCTTCGGGCCCGAAAGTCTTCCTGTTCACTTCTAATGCCATGACATCTGCTACTCTCCTGCATGACACGAGGCATAGCAAGATGGCTTGTTTGCCTGATAGCTGTTTCAAGGATAGGTACCTATTCGCTGGCCAGCTCGCTAAGAGTCGTAACACTATCATTACGTCCCACAGCTGTGCGTCTGTCTGATTGGGAAAACAAGTGGAAGTTCTCTTTGTAATGCGGTGTGGCCAATACTGGTGCATGTGCTAGCTCATGTTTCAGTTCATCAACGTTTTCACCCATTTCAGCGGTCCATTTTATGTTGTTTCTGTTTTTCTGAGCTTCTTTTCGTGCTTCTAGTAGTGGCCTGGTGTAAGTGAAATAATCAAAAACCCATGCCCTGCAATAGTTGCACAGCCCCAGAACAGTGTTGCATTTCTTTCATTGTCTTTGGCCTGGAAGTTTTATGTATTGCTTCAACTCTCTCAGGTGTTATTTATCTCCCATCTGCTGAAACAATCTGACCAAAGTAAACTACTTCTTTTTGACAATACCACAATTTGTCCTTGTCCACTTTGTACCCTTTGTCAGCTAGCAATGTCAATGTAGTCACTGAGTCTTTTCTGCATTCCTCTCTGGTAGTGCTACACACTAAAAGGTCATCCATGTATTGTATCACTGTACTTGCAACTTGTAAATTGCTAACATCCATTTGTATTAGCCTGTTGAATATGCTTGGTCCCTAACAGTACCCTTGAGGCAGTCTTTTATGTTCGAATCTGGTCCTGCGATACAGAAACGCAGTGAGATACCTGGAATCTGGGTGCCGGGCAAAGAAGAAAAATACATTTTTCAAATCTTCAATTGTGAAATAGTGTGCCTCTGCTGGAACGCTACAAAAAATGGTTGCAGGATTTGGAACCAATGCCTCGATAATGTTGTTAAGGGAGCGTAAATCCTGTATGAAATGCCATGCCCCTCCATTTGATTGTTTATCAGATAGAGAGCCGTATTGCAAGGAGATGTGGACTCCTGTATTATATCGTGCTGCCATAGGGCATGTAATGTCTCATATATGCCCTCATTTGCTTCTCAGGAGAGGGGGTACTGCTTTACTCATGGTAACAGAGTGCCTTGTTTTAGTGTAATGTGTACTGCCCCTGCCCCTCTTAGTATGCCTACATCATGGGGTCCCTTCGTCCACAGGACCTTTGGAACTTTCTCCAGAACCTCCTTTAAGTATTTTATTTCTTTCTTCACCAATTGTGTCATCAGAGATACTGCTCTTTCTGTTATGTGCACAGAACGTGGTATGCTTAGGTCATACACTACCTCTTCCTCCTCATCATCTTTGGTAGCGAACACCTCTGTGTCTGCTACTCCTGTGAGTTTCAGGATGGGATCGATACACAAGATTGATCACCACTCCATATTGTCGTCATCAGTGGCAACCAATATAATCCTATCTTTTCTCACCACTATGTCCGCTATGTAACAGTGGAGGGGCACAGCGGTCTGTACAAAAATTCATTGAACAATCGAAACACCTTTCCTTCAATTCCTGGTATCCAACCCAACAGCACCTGTACCCCATACAAAAACATCTGTGTGTGTGGGTATCCCTCTCATTGTGCTGTGTTCATAGTATACATGTACCAACACTGCCACCCTAGCTGGGTACATCCCGGGTGTGGTACACACTGTTCCTTTCTCTGAAAATGAAATTGTGGCGTTCAGCTTGGTGAGCAAGTCTCTTCCTAGAATGTTGATATGTGTGTCTATTGAATACAATAATGGTGCTACAATATGCTGTGTCCCTATTGTTAATGGAAAATCTTTAGTTAGAGGAACCTTCAAAATTGTCCTTGAAAAGCCCTGTGTGTCAATTTTTGTTGGATAATGGGTATCCCTCTTCCTTTATACATGATCTGGTTGCCCTAGTATCTATGAGAAAGGAGATTCCCCTCTGTCCTATTTGAACTGCTACCTCAGGCTCCTCTTCGGGGTCTTCAGTTACTGCCAGGACACGACACACTCACACTTCCTGTGGGCACCCCTATTGGGAAAATGCGTTTGCAGAGACGTGAATGGATTGCCATCCACCACTGTCAATCCTGTTTATCGGGGCACAGTATTCTGTCCCATTATTGTTACTTTTTCTTGTACCTGTGTCTGTGCTGGTGCTTGAAGCATGTTCACTTTACCTTGCGTTCCTGCCATCTACCCACTTTGCACTTGTGCTTGTCCCAGGGCCGTTATAACCTGTGTCCATGTGGACAGCAATTGCAGTTGGCTCTGCGGTATCACTTGAATCTGTTGAGGTGTTTGCGCAATAAGAGGGCATGTTCGGGCAAAATGACAAAAATCGCTGCACGCAAAACACAACCCTCCAAAACTGTGGCCCCGTACCCTGTACCCAACTTCCATTCCTCTTGGATAATATCCTCTTCCTGTCTAGTATTGTCCTGTGTAATTGTTTACTCCTCCCGCATAGGAAAGCCCTGGCTGTTGTGTGTTTGTAGATGTAGGTTGTTGTTGCATCTGCATCGCCCCCCACTGCTGATTATAAGCTGCTTGAGTGTATCCTCCTTGTTGTGTTACCACTGCTACTGGGAGCCCTCCCCGTTGGGCGGGTGGGACAACAACTGGTCCCGTGAGTACTGCTCCTTCTAGGCTTATTTTAGCCAGTTTTTACTGCACTATTTTATTTTCCGCTTTTACTGTGTTGTCTGCTATCTCTTTATCTTTCTCATGCTTCCTCTTACAACAGTGCAATAGTTGCATGTATCTCAGGCCATGCTTTCGCTTCTATCACAACTATTTGTTCTAGGGAAACCTGCACACCTGCAGGGAGCCCCCTCACTAAGATGTGATAAAACAAAGGTTTTTTGTCGTCCCAGGACTGTTTATTTTCCTGTGTCCACATCTCTTGTATGGACTGTATATACTCCGTGGGGTCCTCATCTAGCTTAATTTTTTGTGCTAATATTGACCCCATACCTGACGTATCTGGATACTGCTCTCTCGCTTTCCAAACGTGTACTCAGTAATTGTTAAAAGGTGCCCCATCCTGTATGTTAGAACTTAATTTTACCCCTGCATATCCTGCTTGTTGTCAAATGTTGTCACTTTGCTCCCCCACCAGTACCACCAATAAACTCTTAATGTCTCCTATGGCCAGCGGAATGCCTGCTGTTTCTTTCTCAAAAACATAAATCCACATACTCGCTCCCGCATTATTGAAGGTAAACTGTAGACCAAATTATCCCTGTCCATTGTATGCCCATAATCCACCTCACCTTTTGCTTTCTGCAAAAGGGGCATGTGCGTTCATGCTCTGGGTTAATTCGCTTGCTATGGTAATTTTGCTACTGCTATTCTAGTCTTCCTACTACAAAGCCTATTTCCCCAGTCCCCCAATGATTCCTCCCTTTCCTCTTCTTCCCTTTCATCTCTTCTCCTTCCCCCGCTTACATTTGTTAGATCACATGTGTCGAATTCGTCATCCCTAAAATCGCTATGACTGCTGTCCTCCCAATCTTATACAGTGTGATCACCCTCTGTCGTATCTAATTTGACATCGTCCAATTTTAACATGTATGCTTCCGGCCGTCCATGACTGCTCGTCTGCTGTCTTTCCTTGTTCCTTCCCCTTTTTCTCTATCTCCCTTTCAATTGCCTTTTCTGCTTCCCTGAACAGAGTCAAGTTGCTGTTGTGTGCTCTTTTTAATGTTTACTAAATATTTATTTTTCCCCTTCTCAACATTTGCGATGACTTGCAGAACTTTATTCAACTATCCTGGCCATCTCATCTACGTTCTCATGAGAAAGTCTTCTACCATGATACTGTCAGAGTATTGAACCAAGAACAAGTTACAATGGCACCCGCGAGCATAACTCGTAGTTAGCCGGTCCGGGAACTACGGTACCGACATGCTTACTGGTACCGGAGTTCCCGGACCGGCAAACTTATAATGAGGCCCAGTGTAAATGTGGCACATTAAGAATTCTTTGACCTTCTTCTCAGGCAGAAATGCATTCAGGGGCAATTTGAAACTGCCATGGGCTTCCTGGAACAGTCAGTAGATCATGCTTTGTAAATGAAAATGCTGCATTATAAAATGATTGTGCATTCATTGCTTTTTTGTTGCCAAATGTTGTCACTTTGCTCCCCCACCAGTACCACCAATAAACTCTTAATGTCTCCTATGGCCAGCGGAATGCCTGCTGTTTCTTTCTCAAAAACATAAATCCACATACTCGCTCCCGCATTATTGAAGGTAAACTGTAGACCAAATTATCCCTGTCCATTGTATGCCCATAATCCACCTCACCTTTTGCTTTCTGCAAAAAGGGCATGTGCGTTCATGCTCTGGGTTAATTCGCTTGCTATGGTCATTTTGCTACTGCTATTCTAGTCTTCCTACTACAAAGCCTATTTCCCCAATCCCCCAATGATTCCTCCCTTTCCTCTTCTTCCCTTTCATCTCTTCTCCTTCCCCCGCTTACATTTGTTAAATCACATGTGTCGAATTTGTCATCCCTAAAATCGCTATGACTGCTGTCCTCCCAATCTTATATAGTGTGATCACCCTCTGTCGTATCTAATTTGACATCGTCCAATTTTAACATGTATGCGTCCGGCCGTCCATGACTGCTTGTCTGCTGTCTTTCCTTGTTCCTTCCCCTTTTTCTCTATCTCCCTTTCAATTGCCTTTTCTGCTTCCCTGAACAGAGTCAAGTTGCTGTTGTGTGCTCTTTTTAATGTTTACTAAATATTTATTTTTCCCCTTCTCAACATTTGCGATGACTTGCAGAATTTTATTCAACTATCCTGGCCATCTCATCTACGTTCTAATGAGAAAGTCTTCTACCATGATACTGTCAGAGTATTGAACCAAGAACAAGTTACAATGGCACCCGCGAGCATAACTCGTAGTTAGCTGGTCCGGGAACTACGGTACCGACATGCTTACTGGTACCGGAGTTCCCGGACCGGCAAACTTATAATGAGGCCCAGTGTAAATGTGGCACATTAAGAATTCTTTGACCTTCTTCTCAGGCAGAAATGTATTCAGGGGCAATTTGAAACTGCCATGGGCTTCCTGGAACAGTCAGTAGATCATGCTTTGTAAATGAAAATGCTGCATTATAAAATGATTGTGCATTCATTGCTTTTTTGTTGCCAAATGTTGTCACTTTGCTCCCCCACCAGTACCACCAATAAACTCTTAATGTCTCCTATGGCCAGCGGAATGCCTGCTGTTTCTTTCTCAAAAACATAAATCCACATACTCGCTCCCGCATTATTGAAGGTAAACTGTAGACCAAATTATCCCTGTCCATTGTATGCCCATAATCCACCTCACCTTTTGCTTTCTGCAAAAGGGGCATGTGCGTTCATGCTCTGGGTTAATTCGCTTGCTATGGTAATTTTGCTACTGCTATTCTAGTCTTCCTACTACAAAGCCTATTTCCCCAGTCCCCCAATGATTCCTCCCTTTCCTCTTCTTCCCTTTCATCTCTTCTCCTTCCCCCGCTTACATTTGTTAGATCACATGTGTCGAATTCGTCATCCCTAAAATCGCTATGACTGCTTTCCTCCCAATCTTATACAGTGTGATCACCCTCTGTCGTATCTAATTTGACATCGTCCAATTTTAACATGTATGCGTCCGGCCGTCCATGACTGCTCGTCTGCTGTCTTTCCTTGTTCCTTCCCCTTTTTCTCTATCTCCCTTTCAATTGCCTTTTCTGCTTCCCTGAACAGAGTCAAGTTGCTGTTGTGTGCTCTTTTTAATGTTTACTAAATATTTATTTTTCCCCTTCTCAACATTTGCGATGACTTGCAGAACTTTATTCAACTATCCTGGCCATCTCATCTACGTTCTAATGAGAAAGTCTTCTACCATGATACTGTCAGAGTATTGAACCAAGAACAAGTTACAATGGCACCCGCGAGCATAACTCGTAGTTAGCTGGTCCGGGAACTACGGTACCGACATGCTTACTGGTACCGGAGTTCCCGGACCGGCAAACTTATAATGAGGCCCAGTGTAAATGTGGCACATTAAGAATTCTTTGACCTTCTTCTCAGGCAGAAATGTATTCAGGGGCAATTTGAAACTGCCATGGGCTTCCTGGAACAGTCAGTAGATCATGCTTTGTAAATGAAAATGCTGCATTATAAAATGATTGTGCATTCATTGCTTTTTTGTTGCCAAATGTTGTCACTTTGCTCCCCCACCAGTACCACCAATAAACTCTTAATGTCTCCTATGGCCAGCGGAATGCCTGCTGTTTCTTTCTCAAAAACATAAATCCACATACTCGCTCCCGCATTATTGAAGGTAAACTGTAGACCAAATTATCCCTGTCCATTGTATGCCCATAATCCACCTCACCTTTTGCTTTCTGCAAAAGGGGCATGTGCGTTCATGCTCTGGGTTAATTCGCTTGCTATGGTAATTTTGCTACTGCTATTCTAGTCTTCCTACTACAAAGCCTATTTCCCCAGTCCCCCAATGATTCCTCCCTTTCCTCTTCTTCCCTTTCATCTCTTCTCCTTCCCCCGCTTACATTTGTTAGATCACATGTGTCGAATTCGTCATCCCTAAAATCGCTATGACTGCTGTCCTCCCAATCTTATACAGTGTGATCACCCTCTGTCGTATCTAATTTGACATCGTCCAATTTTAACATGTATGCGTCCGGCCGTCCATGACTGCTCGTCTGCTGTCTTTCCTTGTTCCTTCCCCTTTTTCTCTATCTCCCTTTCAATTGCCTTTTCTGCTTCCCTGAACAGAGTCAAGTTGCTGTTGTGTGCTCTTTTTAATGTTTACTAAATATTTATTTTTCCCCTTCTCAACATTTGCGATGACTTGCAGAACTTTATTCAACTATCCTGGCCATCTCATCTACGTTCTCATGAGAAAGTCTTCTACCATGATACTGTCAGAGTATTGAACCAAGAACAAGTTACAATGGCACCCGTGAGCATAACTCGTAGTTAGCCGGTCCGGGAACTACGGTACAGACATGCTTACTGGTACCGGAGTTCCCGGACCGGCAAACTTATAATGAGGCCCAGTGTAAATGTGGCACATTAAGAATTCTTTGACCTTCTTCTCAGGCAGAAATGCATTCAGGGGCAATTTGAAACTGCCATGGGCTTCCTGGAACAGTCAGTAGATCATGCTTTGTAAATGAAAATGCTGCATTATAAAATGATTGTGCATTCATTGCTTTTTTGTTGCCAAATGTTGTCACTTTGCTCCCCCACCAGTACCACCAATAAACTCTTAATGTCTCCTATGGCCAGCGGAATGCCTGCTGTTTCTTTCTCAAAAACATAAATCCACATACTCGCTCCCGCATTATTGAAGGTAAACTGTAGACCAAATTATCCCTGTCCATTGTATGCCCATAATCCACCTCACCTTTTGCTTTCTGCAAAAGGGGCATGTGCGTTCATGCTCTGGGTTAATTCGCTTGCTATGGTAATTTTGCTACTGCTATTCTAGTCTTCCTACTACAAAGCCTATTTCCCCAGTCCCCCAATGATTCCTCCCTTTCCTCTTCTTCCCTTTCATCTCTTCTCCTTCCCCCGCTTACATTTGTTAGATCACATGTGTCGAATTTGTCATCCCTAAAATCGCTATGACTGCTGTCCTCCCAATCTTATACAGTGTGATCACCCTCTGTCGTATCTAATTTGACATCGTCCAATTTTAACATGTATGCGTCCGGCCGTCCATGACTGCTCGTCTGCTGTCTTTCCTTGTTCCTTCCCCTTTTTCTCTATCTCCCTTTCAATTGCCTTTTCTGCTTCCCTGAACAGAGTCAAGTTGCTGTTGTGTGCTCTTTTTAATGTTTACTAAATATTTATTTTTCCCCTTCTCAACATTTGCGATGACTTGCAGAACTTTATTCAACTATCCTGGCCATCTCATCTACGTTCTCATGAGAAAGTCTTCTACCATGATACTGTCAGAGTATTGAACCAAGAACAAGTTACAATGGCACCCGTGAGCATAACTCGTAGTTAGCCGGTCCGGGAACTACGGTACAGACATGCTTACTGGTACCGGAGTTCCCGGACCGGCAAACTTATAATGAGGCCCAGTGTAAATGTGGCACATTAAGAACTCTTTGACCTTCTTCTCAGGCAGAAATGTATTCAGGGGCAATTTGAAACTGCCATGGGCTTCCTGGAACAGTCAGTAGATCATGCTTTGTAAATGAAAATGCTGCATTATAAAATGATTGTGCATTCATTGCTTTTTTGTTGCCAAATGTTGTCACTTTGCTCCCCCACCAGTACCACCAATAAACTCTTAATGTCTCCTATGGCCAGCGGAATGCCTGCTGTTTCTTTCTCAAAAACATAAATCCACATACTCGCTCCCGCATTATTGAAGGTAAACTGTAGACCAAATTATCCCTGTCCATTGTATGCCCATAATCCACCTCACCTTTTGCTTTCTGCAAAAGGGGCATGGGCGTTCATGCTCTGGGTTAATTCGCTTGCTATGGTAATTTTGCTACTGCTATTCTAGTCTTCCTACTACAAAGCCTATTTCCCCAGTCCCCCAATGATTCCTCCCTTTCCTCTTCTTCCCTTTCATCTCTTCTCCTTCCCCCGCTTACATTTGTTAGATCACATGTGTCGAATTCGTCATCCCTAAAATCGCTATGACTGCTGTCCTCCCAATCTTATACAGTGTGATCACCCTCTGTCGTATCTAATTTGACATCGTCCAATTTTAACATGTATGCGTCCGGCTGTCCATGACTGCTCGTCTGCTGTCTTTCCTTGTTCCTTCCCATTTTTCTCTATCTCCCTTTCAATTGCCTTTTCTGCTTCCCTGAACAGAGTCAAGTTGCTGTTGTGTGCTCTTTTTAATGTTTACTAAATATTTATTTTTCCCCTTCTCAACATTTGCGATGACTTGCAGAACTTTATTCAACTATCCTGGCCATCTCATCTACGTTCTCATGAGAAAGTCTTCTACCATGATACTGTCAGAGTATTGAACCAAGAACAAGTTACAATGGCACCCGCGAGCATAACTCGTAGTTAGCCGGTCCGGGAACTACGGTACCGACATGCTTACTGGTACCGGAGTTCCCGGACTGGCAAACTTATAATGAGGCCCAGTGTAAATGTGGCACATTAAGAATTCTTTGACCTTCTTCTCAGGCAGAAATGTATTCAGGGGCAATTTGAAACTGCCATGGGCTTCCTGGAACAGTCAGTAGATCATGCTTTGTAAATGAAAATGCTGCATTATAAAATGATTGTGCATTCATTTCTTTTCGGTGGGACCCATAAACTCTGGTTTATGGCCTTGAATGTAACAAACATTATTTGCTTCCTACCGTGCAATCCTGGGATCGTGGGATTTGCAATGTGCTACCAGCCGCTGCGGCTTCTAAGCAAATGAATGAAACAAGTACACGTTTCTGAAAAAGCATGCTTTGAGGCCTATTGGCCACTCCTCAGCCTAATGTTAAATTGTTTATACTTACCTTTGACCCATCTTTCTTACCTACCTTTCTTTTAACGCGATACACTGTTATTTAGGACATTCTCCAGCCTAGTTCAAATTACTGTGTGGCTATCAAGGAAAACCCCTCCCCATTCAGATTGCTACTCCCTCAGCTGATAAGTTTGTGACTTGTTACTGTGCTGAACTTGCATTTTTACCACAATATCTTGAGGTGGATCTGAGTGTCATCTGTGTATTGGTGTCATGATCTCTGCTTCCAAAAGGTCAGGGTTTTCCCAACTCCCTTGGAAGCAGATCCATAACCCAGGTTCCGAGTGCCAACCAGTCCCAATTGGGACCTTTTGGACCCAGTCCTGGCGCCAGTGGCACCAGGCTCATAAATATGCCCAGTCCCAGCGCTGGAAGCGCCGGGCTCATAATGCTTGGGTGGACTTACCTGCAGCAGACCATGCTGCTTACTTGCCTGCCAGTTGAGCCTCTGATCCTCTTCTGTTTGGAACTACTTTTCCTGTTGGGTGGGGCAGGAGCCACTCCCTAGATTCAGAACACTGGAACTCTTCTGGAAAGCAGGAACTCTTTTCTTACCTAGGCATGGCTGTGGAAGGAGACACCTAAGCACTACAGGAGGCTATTTAAACCACACCCGATGGATGAATCTTGCTTTGCGTTATTCTGCATCCTCTGCAGCAGAACGCTCATCGTGTCTTCTGCATCTGATCCTGGGCCTAAGGAAAAAGGCTTACCATCCTGAATCCAGTCTTCAGCAACACCTATAAAGACAAGAAAGAACAGGTTAGCATTACGGTCTTCAGTGACAGCTCTTCACTTACCTGGTCCATCGGCTGTCACCAACGCCTCGCGCTGCATTCCGGCATCTGAAAGACAAAGGCTTACCTACTCTTTGTGCGTTCCGGAGGTCTTCACACTGCATTCCGGCATCTGAAAGACAAAAGCTTACCAACTCTTCGCACGCTCCGGAGGCCTTCGGCGCTGCATCCCGCATCTGAAAGACAAAACAAGGTGCGTTTAAAGACATTGGGGAACTTTAATACTCACGTGCCATTACTCCTTTCCACATCTAACCCAGTGGGTATTCCGGCACCCTGCAGCCGCTCCGAACTTGTACCTGCAAAATAAAAAGACAGTTAGAGCGCATCGTGAAGCAGGCAACAAGCGCTTACTTACGTGCTTCCAGGCGCTTCTATTCATCTCACTTCAGCCCGTCATCCGCCATCGCCGGAACCCTGCAAAACAAGAGACATCATTACTAAAGACTTTAAAGACATTAGAATTACTTGAAACTTACCGTTCGTGCAGTAAACGACGGACAGCAGTCCACTGAAGTCAAGAGGCCTGCTCCCCTTATCCAGTGAAGAAACTGGTTACAGCACCCTGCCCCGAGGCAGATGGAGAGCACAGCGTTCACTTACCTAAGGTGAGAGCGTTAACCTTTGGGGTTCTACAGGAGAAGAGAAAGGGAAGAAGAGAGAGACATTCAATAACCCAGTTCCTTAATCCCATATTTTCTATCTGCAGACATCTTACCCTTCGAGTCAGACATACAGTGCACAGAGGTCCAGCCCAAAGAGCCAGCCGTGTGTTACACATCACCTTTGAAGATACGGTATACGCCCAGTCAAGACCGGCGCCTCTACGGGAATCAGGTGAGCGTTACAATTGGTAGATGTGGATGTTGTGTGGAGAAAGAAGGGTTCTGAGCGGTTCCATGTAAGGATTGAACATCAATAGGGGACAGGATAGTTCCTTGTGGGACTCCACAGCTGATGGATAGTGTTGGTGATCTGGAGGAATCAATTTCTATGAACTGTTGGAGATTAGCAAGGTATGATTTGAACTAGCGAAGGACGATCTTCCTCATCCCCATGCAGTGATGTAGCTTGTCAGTGAGTGCCTGGTGATCTACTGTGTCAAATGCTGTTGAGAGGTCAAGGAGAAGTAGGAGGCAAGGATGGCCATCATCAAGGATTTTAAGGTCATCATCTATCACCTTAATGGTAGCCGTGTCTGTGCTGCATCTGAAGCTAGATTGGTAGGACTGAAGGAGGTTGTTTCTGGCTTTGATGTGTTGGAGGAGTTGCATGGCTAAACCTTTTTCAGGGATTTTACCTATGAAGGGAAGATGGGTGATGGGGCGGAAGTTGCTGAGATCGTCAGGGTTCAGTGTTGGTTTCTTAAGAAGTGGGAGTACTTGTCCGGTCTTGAGGGTCGAGTGCCTTGAGTTAGGAAGCTGTTGATGATTGTCAGGTAAGGGAGGAAGGATTCAGTCGGAAAGGGACTTGAGTGGTTGGAAGGGAGGATGTCGTCTGCATACGCTGTGGCCTTGAGGGATGCTAAGGTGACAGTGAGGTTGTAACGCTCACCTGATTCCCGCAGAGGCGCCGGTCTTGACTGGGTGAATGCCGTATCTTCAAAGGTGGTTGGCTCTTTGGGCTGGACCTCTGTGCACTGTATGTCTGACTCGAAGAGTAAGATGTCTGCAGATAGAAAATATGGGATTAATGAACTGGGGTTATTGGGTGCCTCTCTCCTCTTCCCTTTCTCTTCTCCTGTAGAACCCCAAAGGTTAACGCCCTCACCTTAGGTAAGTGAACGCCGAGCTCTCCATCTGCCTCGGGGCAGGGTGCCGTAACCAGTTTCTTCACTGGATAAGGGTGCAGGCCTCTTGACCTCAGAGGACTGCTGTCCGTCGTTAACTGCACGAACGGTAAGTTCTGGGCACTTCAAATGTCTTAAAAGTCTTTTGTAATGATATCTCTTGTTTTGCAGGGTTCCAGCGATGGCGGATGGCGGGCTGATGAGAGTTGAGGATCGAACCCGCGTGAGGAATAGAAGCGCCTGGAAGCACGTAAGTAAGCGCTTGTAGCCTGCTTCACGATGCGCACTAACTGTCCCTTTTATCTTGCAGGTACAAGTTCGGAGCTTTAGAGAAGCTGAAGGGTGCTGGAATACCCACTGGATTCGGCGTGGGAAGGAGTAATGGCACGTGAGTAATAAAGTTGCCCAATGTCTTTAAACGCACCTTCTTTTGTCTTTCAGATGCGTGATGCAGTGCCGAAGGCCTCCGGAGCGTGCGAAGAGCTGGTAAGCTTTTGTCTTTCAGATGCCGGAATGCAGCGCAAGGCGTTGGTGACAGCCGATGGACCAGGTAAGAGATGCGCTGCCACTGAAGACCGTAGTGCTAACCTGTTCTTTCTTTGTCTTTAGAGGTGCTGCTGAAGACTGGATTCCAGATGGTAAGCCTTTGTTCCCTTAGGCCCAGGATCAGAAGCAGAAGACACGATGAGCGTTCTGCTGCAGAGAATGCAGAATAACGCAAAGCAAGATTCATCCATCGGGTGTGGTTTAAATAGCCTCCTGTAGTGCTTAGGTGTCTCCTTCCACAGCCACGCCTAGGTAAGAAAAGAGTTCCTGCTTTCCAGAAGAGTTCCAGTGTTCTGAATCTAGGGAGTGGCTCCTGCCCCACCCAACAGGAAAAGTAGTCCCAAACAGAAGAGGATCAGGGGTTCAACTGGCAGGTAAGTAAGCAGCATGGTCTGCTGCAGGTAAGTCCACCCAAGCATTATGAGCCCGGCGCTTCCAGCGCTGGGACTGGGCATCTTTATGAGCCTGGTGCCACTGGCGCCAGGACAGGGTCCAAAAGGTCCCAATTGGGACTGGCTGGCACTCGGAACCGGGGTTATGGGTCTGCTTCCAAGGGAGTCGGGCAAGTCCTGATCTTTTGGAAGCAGAGATCATGACAGCACCCCCCCTCAAGGCCCCTCCCAAACCGGGCTTCTCCAGGGGTTTGGGCTTGTTAGGAAATGTTCGATGAAATCTTTTGATTAGACGAGGCGCGTGGACATATTCTGCAGGTTCCCAGGATCTTTCTTGGGGACCGTAGCCTTTCCAGTCAATCAGGTAAAATAGTTTAGATTTGGAGATCTTGGAATCCAGGATGCTTTTGACTTCAAACTCGAGTTCTCCATCAACTAGAATAGGTTTTGGAGATGTAGTTAGTCGGGTTTGAGGTTGCACGGGTTTTAATAGAGAGACGTGGAAGACCGGATGTATCTTCATGTGAGGGGGCAAGTCCAACTTGACCGCTACTGGGTTTACTATGGTAGTGATGGAATAGGGTCCAAGGTATCTTGGGTTGAATGTGCGTGGTCCTTTTAGAGGTAGATATTTGGTGGATAACCAGACTTGATCTCCTACTTGATATTGGGGGGCTTCCTTCCGATGTTGGTCTGCTCCTTTCTTGTATTGTTCTTTAGCCCTTTGAAGGTGAAAAACGGCTTCCTTAAAGGCTTGGGTGATTGTAGAATGCAGGTGGTCTACTGCTGGTGTTCCAAGATCTTGGAGTGGATCCAACTCCGAGGTTCGAGGGTGACTACCGTATAAAAGAAAAAACGGGGTCTTCCCAGTTCCCGAGTGGACAGAGTTATTGTAGGGATATTCGGCTATCCAAAGGATATCTTTCCAAGTTTTTTCAGTTTGTTGTAGCATGCAGCGCAAATCCTGTTCCAGAGTTTGATTGGTCCTCTCGGTTTGTCCGTCGGTTTGAGGGTGGTGGCTGGTCGAAAGTCTCACATCAATTTGAGCCGACCGACAGCAACTTCGCTAAAAATGAGAAATAAATTGACTACCTCGATCCGAAATTAGAACTGAAGGAAAACCGTGCAGTCGGACGATGTTTTTGAGAAATTCTCGGGCCAGAGTTGCTGCTGTTGGTAAGCCTTTGAGTGGAATGAAATGCGCCATCTTGGAGAATAGGTCCACGATTACTAGGATCGTATTGTATCCGGAGCATGGAGGTAGATCGGTAATGAAGTCCATAGAAAGCGTATGCCAAGGGCGAGGCGGGATGTCAATATGGCGTAAGAGGCCGGCTGGTTTTTCCTTTTGACTCTTGTTTTGGGCGCATACTCCACAGGACATTATAAAGTCTCTGATATCTTTTTTCCAAGACGGCCACCAGAAGTAGCGCTTGATCTTTTCCGAGGTCTTGGTCATACCGGGATGTCCTTCCATTAAAGAATCGTGATAACAAGAGATTACCTTTTTCTGTAAATCTGTGCTGGGCAGGTATAACCGTTCTTGGAAATATAATAGGTTGTCCTTCACCGTAAAGTCCTTTCCCTGCAGATGCCAATTCTGTATGTCTGCTGGAGTTACCAGTAGCCTGGCTTTATCCTTAACTTCCTCTATGGATTGTGTGGCGATTACACTTAGAATTCTTTGTTCGGGAATGATAGATACAGGTTTAGGATTGATCAAATGTTCTTCCACTCCCATCCGAGAAAGGGCATCAGCTTTACCGTTTTTTGTACCAGGTCGATAGGTAATTATGAAGTCAAACTCGCCAAAGAATAGTGCCCAACGGAGTTGCCTAGAGGATTGAGCTTTTGCGGTTTTCAAATATTGCAGGTTTCGGTGATCTGTAATCACAGTAACGGTGTGTCGGGCCCCCAGAAGATAATGCCGCCAAGCCTTAAAGGCAGACTTGATAGCTAGAAGTTCCTTATCAGTAATAGTGTAATTGATTTCAGGAGGCGAAAATTTGCGGGACCAAAATGCCAGGGGATGCAACTGATTGGTTACTGGGTCCTTTTGTGATAGAACTGCCCCCATGGCAAGACTCGAAGCATCAGTTTCAACGATGTAGGGGAGTTCTGGGCAAGGATGTTTTAAGATCGGTTCAGAGATAAATCTAGTCTTCAAATTCTGGAAAGCTTGTTCCGCCTCGGTAGACCATTCAAAACGTTTGTTTTTCTTTACCAAGGCGGTGATGGGCTGGACTATTCGAGAGAATTCGGGGATAAACCTGCGGTAAAAGTTAGCGAAGCCTAACATGCTTTGAACACCTTTTACGGAGGATGGCGATGGCCATTTGAGAATTGCATCGACCTTCTTTGAATCCATACGCACTCCGCTAGGTGATAATATGAATCCCAAGAATTCAACTTCAGTCACGTTGAAAACACATTTTTCCAACTTAGCGAATAGTTTGTGTTGACGCAATCTCTCGAGGACCATTTTCACGTGTTTCCGATGTTCAGTTTCCGATGAAGAATAAACGAGGATGTCGTCAATGTAAACAACAACACACACATCTATGAGCTCTCTGAGGACATCGTTCATAAAATATTGAAAGCCGGCCGGGGCATTGCAAAGTCCGAAGGGCATGACCTGATATTCAAATAGCCCATACTTGGTGCGGAAGGCCGTCTTCCATTCATCGCCCTCTTTTACTCGTACCAAGTGGTAGGCTCCTCTAAGATCCAGCTTTGTATATATGCTTGCTTTTCTGACTTGGTCCAGGAGTTCAGGGATCAAAGGTAACGGATATCTATTCTTAACGGTGATCTGGTTTAGGGCGCGATAATCTATGCAAGTTCTAAGGTCCCCTTCTTTTTTTGGAACGAAGAACAAAGCTGAGGAAGCAGGGGACTTGGAAGGACGAATAAACCCATTCGCTAGGTATTGATCCAGGTATTGTCAGAGGTGAAGATTCTCAGGCTCGGTGAGGGCATAAATTCTACTACAAGGAGGAGTAGATCCAGGTATCAGGTCTATCTGGCAGTCATAAGACCTATGAGGAGGTAGAGAGTTAGCCTGATCCTTCCGGAAAACATCTTGGAATTCTAGGTATTCAGGAGGTAACTGGGGAGCCTCCGAGGAAATTGCTGCCAGTGCAACACCAGGTCGAGGGTGACAAGTAGAGACACATTCTGGAAACTGAACCGTTCTTGCTCGCCAATCGATCTGAGGATTGTGCTTCTCTAACCAAGGAATTCCTAAAATAATCTGGAACTGAGGGGCCTTGATCACATCGAACACGATCTTCTCATGGTGTCCATCTTGACTTACTTAGCGTCACTTCTTGGGTGGTATGCGTTACTGGTCCGGAGGCTATCCCCGTACCATCCACCGTAGTAATGACGTCCTTTACAGCCTTTGGACAAAGAGTCAGATTCATCCTCAAAACCATTTCATGATCCACATAATTGCCGATGGCACCGCTGTCGACGTAAGCTTCAATCGCATGTAATCGATCCGGATGTTCAGGGCTAATGAGGACCATAGGTATCACGAAATGCGAGGTCACGGAACTGGTTTTAACGCTCGGCAAGAGGACCTCTATTCTTGTCGGGCGAGGTCGTTTCCCTGCTCAGAGTTTGTGACCCTGGTAACTGCAGCTCCTACTGCCTTCTTGGCTGGTTTCACCGGACAGTCTCGAAGAAAGTGCCCCGAGTTTCCACAATAGAGGCATAATTGCAGCTGTTTTCTCCTTTCCCGCTCCTTTTGTGTTAGTGGTCCTTTCAAGCCCCCTATTTGCATGGGTTCCCCGGAGTCTACTCCTTTGGTAGGAGTTGGTGGTTTGGAAAATACTCGAGCATCAAACTTGGAACGATCGGCCTTCCTGTTCTGCAGTCTGTGGTCAATTTGAACGACTAAGTCAATATAGTCCGAACAGTCTTGCGGGGGATTCACTACTTGGGCTAACACATCTTTGAGCTCTCCACGTAGACCTCTATAAAACAGCGTAATCCTTTTGTCCTCAGGCCATCGAGTTTCCACTATCAGTCTGTTGAAAGACGCAATATAAGCCAAAAGGTCTTGATTACCCTGTCGCAATGAAAGGAGCTCATTGTCCAAAGCCTGCCCCTGTGAATGTCTTGCAAACAGTTTTTCCATACTGAGCTGAAAAGCTTGAAAATCATGGAGAACCGGATCATCTTGATTAACTAGAGGGATCGACCAGTCTGCTGCATTGCCACTAAGGTACGAAAGCACGAACGCTACCTTAGCTTGATCAGTTGGAAAGGCTGCTGGCCGGCATAAGAAGTGCAACCGGCACTGATTAATAAATACTGCAAACCTCTTTGGGTCACCAGAAAATCGTTCGGGCGGAGCAAGAGGTACATTCCCAGGTAGGTTGATCTGCACTGGGTTCGTAGAGGATGTTGAAGGAAGATTTGCCCCTGATGCTGGTAACGGAGTTTGTCCGGCTTGTGACTGTAGCAATTGTCTAGCGAGATTGTCTGTTCGCTCCTTGGAAATAATCAGTTCCCTTCTTAGAGCATTCGTTTCCTGACGGGCTGCACGCACTTCTGCTCTTAGTTCCCCAAGTAACTGGGCTAGCTGTTCGGTATCCGAGGTTTCCATAGCGCCTGGGTGGGAGTTTTGCGGTAGGCTTTGCGTTCTGTAACGCTCACCTGATTCCCGCAGAGGCGCCGGTCTTGACTGGGTGAATGCCGTATCTTCAAAGGTGATGTGTAACACACGGTTGGCTCTTTGGGCTGGACCTCTGTGCACTGTATGTCTGACTCGAAGAGTAAGATGTCTGCAGATAGAAAATATGGGATTAATGAACTGGGGTTATTGGGTGCCTCTCTCCTCTTCCCTTTCTCTTCTCCTGTAGAACCCCAAAGGTTAACGCCCTCACCTTAGGTAAGTGAACGCCGAGCTCTCCATCTGCCTCGGGGCAGGGTGCCGTAACCAGTTTCTTCACTGGATAAGGGTGCAGGCCTCTTGACCTCAGAGGACTGCTGTCTGTCGTTAACTGCACGAACGGTAAGTTCTGGGCACTTCAAATGTCTTAAAAGTCTTTTGTAATGATATCTCTTGTTTTGCAGGGTTCCGGCGATGGCGGATGGCGGGCTGATGAGAGTTAAGGATCGAACCCGCGTGAGGAATAGAAGCGCCTGGAAGCACGTAAGTAAGCGCTTGTAGCCTGCTTCACGATGCGCACTAACTGTCCCTTTTATCTTGCAGGTACAAGTTCGGAGCTTTAGAGAAGCTGAAGGGTGCTGGAATACCCACTGGATTCGGCGTGGGAAGGAGTAATGGCACGTGAGTAATAAAGTTGCCCAATGTCTTTAAACGCACCTTCTTTTGTCTTTCAGATGCGGGATGCAGCGCCGAAGGCCTCCGGAGCGTGCGAAGAGCTGGTAAGCTTTTGTCTTTCAGATGCCGGAATGCAGCGCAAGGCGTTGGTGACAGCCGATGGACCAGGTAAGAGATGCGCTGCCACTGAAGACCGTAGTGCTAACCTGTTCTTTCTTTGTCTTTAGAGGTGCTGCTGAAGACTGGATTCCAGGATGGTAAGCCTTTGTTCCCTTAGGCCCAGGATCAGAAGCAGAAGACACGATGAGCGTTCTGCTGCAGAGAATGCAGAATAACGCAAAGCAAGATTCATCCATCGGGTGTGGTTTAAATAGCCTCCTGTAGTGCTTAGGTGTCTCCTTCCACAGCCACGCCTAGGTAAGAAAAGAGTTCCTGCTTTCCAGAAGAGTTCCAGTGTTCTGAACCTAGGGAGTTGCTCCTGCCCCACCCAACAGGAAAAGTAGTCCCAAACAGAAGAGGATCAGGGGTTCAACTGGCAGGTAAGTAAGCAGCATGGTCTGCTGCAGGTAAGTCCACCCAAGCATTATGAGCCCGGCGCTTCCAGCGCTGGGACTGGGCATCTTTATGAGCCTGGTGCCACTGGCGCCAGGACAGGGTCCAAAAGGTCCCAATTGGGACTGGCTGGCACTCGGAACCGGGGTTATGGGTCTGCTTCCAAGGGAGTCGGGCAAGTCCTGATCTTTTGGAAGCAGAGATCATGACAGCGGTCCTCTGTAGTTAGTGTCTTGAAGGTTGTCCAGGTAGTTGTGATTTTGCGAGATGGGATGTGTAGTGTGCTGTCAGTTGTGGCATTGGAGTCTATGTGTTGGCGGATCATGCTGATCTTCTGGACAAAGATGGCAGTTGATTTTTCGATGGAGTGTGCTACGGTTGGTTCATGCAGAGCGATGATGCAGTACTTGATTTCATTTTTGGCATTGGTTACAGTGTTTTGGTAGTAGTTGGCCTTGGCAGTGTTGATCAATCGGCTGCATGTAGCATGGAGTTCTCTGAGCAGGGCAAGGTTGAATATGCCACAGGATTTTAGCCAATTCTTTTCTTGTTTTCTGATGGTTTGTTTGTTGAGGTTGAGATTTTGAGTGTACCAAGGTGGGGAAGGTTTAAGCTTGAGGGTGCGCTGTTTCATTGATGCATGGCGGTTGATGTTGTTTGAAAGGGTGGTGTTGAGTTCTTGGAGAAGCGAGTTGCCGTTCTGGTTCGTTAGAGGAAGATCAGGCCATGTGAGGTGGAGTTTTGTGAGGCCTTCATTGAGAGCCTCTACTGGGAAGTTCTTGAAGGATCTGAAGGATTGTTTTCTGGGTTTCCAATGGGTTTGCTTGATAGGTGTGCTGTGACTAATCTCAAAGGGGTTTGCCAGATGTTCTGACCAGTCAAGCGGAATAGGAGAGCTCTGATGGAGGCTGGGCAGGGCGGTGATAATAAGGTCGAGGATTTTACCTTTCCTGGGAGTTGGGTCTTTCGTGTCATGTGTGAGGTTCAGAGTGTTGAGTAGGCAGTGGAGATCTTCCTTCACTGACGGTTGCTGGTTTGCCATGGATGCTGAAGTTGCTGAGGAAGATGTTGCTGGAATGCGTGAGAGACATGGTTGTCACCATGTCCCAGAAGTCTTCGTTGAAGAAGGTGTTGAGCTTGGGTGGTCTGTAGATGAGGTGAAAAGTGACTGTGTCCATTGGGGAGAGCAGAAAGTGGCAGGATAGGTTTGAAATTACTGACATGACTGAAAGTGCAGACGGTGGTCACTTGCATCCAGAGCTATCCCCACCCAAGTCCCTGTTGCAGGATTCACAACAACACCTACCAAGTCCTCAATGAGGACCATTATCCTGCTTAGGATCTTCAGTGTGCCATACCTCTAGACTTAGACGTTTTGGCGGGCCCCTTATATGCCCATTTATGTCAGTGGACTTTCACACGCCAAAAACAAAATCATGTATTTTCACCCGGCCTGGGGCCACAAAAGGTTGGTATGTAACAATGTGATTTAAGGATCTTCGTTCACACATCACTTCATAGGAAAAACAATGGAGCTATGGCAATTCAGAACATGTTCAGCTACTTTCACTGTCGTTGACATTATTGTCTCCTCTGGAATGTGGCATATAGGAGAGACTTCAAGGTTAACAAAAACATGCATGTTTGAACATATGTCCGACATACTGACAACAAATATGAAATCTTCTGTAGCACAACGCTTTGCATCTTATGGCCACATGGTGGCATAATCATGTTTCAGAATCATTGGAACGCATAGGGCTTATTTTCCCAGTCACTGGAGCATTATGGAAGGTGCTACAGAGAGACGTAAAATTGTTAAATACGTCTTTACACCTTTGTTCACTCTCAGGGGTATTTTTGTGCTTTTTGAAGGCGGCGTGAAATGGGAGTTACGTTTCTGCCTCCCTTTGATCCTATGCCCATAAACCATTTGGCTTTACACCAACATGACATTTCAAGCTAACGTAAAAACAATGAATTCCGCCTGCTTTTAACATCGGCAAAAAGCAGGTGTACTTCAGAGGAATCCATTGTAAAAGCTGCATGCTATGCGTAAATGGTAGGCAGTGTTCACTCATCTTTGCAATGAGGAAGGGAAAAGGGGCGTGTAAAGGCACTTCCGTAACATTTTACACCCCCCCTTTGCACACCGCAGTACATGTGACGAAAATTGCTCAGGTGCGACCTGTAGGTCTTAAATTCAAAAGTAAACGGTCCCCTTCATGTAGTTGTAAAATTAGCTCCAATCTATTTCATCCAATGAAAGCTGTTCGAGAACTTTCTTTAAAACAATGTGATATGTTTTGGGTGTTTCATTTCATATCTTTAATGCCACATGGATTGATTAATAGAGGCTTTCCCATGGGAAGGTTTTTATGAAGGTGTATTTCATTGTTGCAGTTCTCTGGCCCTTACCGCCTTTTTTATGATCATTGTTTTAGTGAGGGGGTATCATCAGATACTCCATACATTCAGTTCAGGTTGGAATTGGAACGTCACATGGAGCTCCAGTGAAATGTCATAGAATAGAATGAGGTATTGTTGAAAGGATTGTTGGCTATTTCAGATTGTCCTTTTTAGATTACAATTGAAGCATATTTTGATTGAAGACGGTTATGACCACAATGCCGCTAAAATTGTTGAAATTTTGTGATATCTTTATAATAATTACCACAGTAATTGCATGCAGTAAGAGGTGTACAATTTTGTATTTATTTTTGACAAATAAACTCTGATGGACCCAGGTTTCCATGTTTGAATTGCATCATTTTCTAAATGGATCGCAATGCCTCCCGATTCTTCGATGTAGCTCTTCGAAATCACAGGCTGGAAGTGATGCTGTCGGTTTTATAAGGCAGAGAGGACGAAGGGCTGGGGGCGGGCATATGGACTCGAGATTTGTGATGCATGCTCGTGCTCCACCATTCAAATCCAATGAAATCACATGGTGGGGGTGGTGTGGTTCCCTTAAGCAACCTGATGAGGGAGACGTCAGGTTGCAGGTTAAATAAAAGGGTCATCATACCACACACAGTTTAGTGCACGATTTTTTCTTGTGTGGCCTGCTACCACACACTGGAGGCTTCCGGAGCCTCATCATATTGGCGATGAGGCGGTCGCTTGGTGGTGGAGAGCTCCCCTCCCACCAACGAACTCGAAGGAAGTCCCAGCCACGCCGTGAACCGGTGCACACACAACGTGCTCCGGCTGGCGGGCAGAAGAATATCCATCTTGCGCAGGGTTTGTGCTATGGCTCCTAGGCAAGCGGGCACACAAGGAAGTGCCCATTTTCCCCTTTTGAGCTTGTGGCTCCACAGAGAACGCTAGTGCGCCTCTGGAGAGGGGAAGTGAAAAACGCTATTTTCTTTTCAGTATAAATGTAATCAATAGTAGAGCCACTAGACCCCCTACGCCAAGTTTGACTAAAAGGTATATCATCAGGTATAGCGCCATTAAGCATCATCATATTTCGATTGCACATCACATTCGCCCATGTTTCATACATTGGTCCTTTTTTCATATTGGGTACTTCCATACATTGCATATTTAGGTCACCTACGAGAATAACATTCGTTATTTCTGGGGCCATGGAGATTAGATTAAAGAGATTCTCCAGTTCTTTAATGAACGTCTTATCAGTTATTGCAACTGGATTCCGGTAAATATTAATAATAGCAAAACACCCACCAGCGTATGAGATTTTAGCTAGTTGGATAAATATATTGGGGGCCGCCCATGGGGTGATAGATAGTCCTCTTCCCATTTTAGTGGCAATCAACAGCCCAGCCGATGGTCGTCCTTTTTTATTTGCTTTGGCAGCCACGAAGGCTATTTCGTGATTGTTCCATACTGGACAATCCACCAGCCAAGTCTCTTGTAGAGCCACTATGTCGTAATCATTCAGTGTGTTGCCATCTTCTACCAGGAGATGGGTATGACCACAGGTATTCCAGCTAGCTAATGTCAACATGACAACTTGTCGCTCCTTGCATTATGATCTTTGGTGATCATTTCTATATCCATTATTCTCTGGTCCTTTTATCATCCTATTTGGATCTCCTATATTTTGCTTGTTGTAAATATTTAGAGTTCTCGTTGTTACAGTATCATTTGGAGCTTGTATTTGTTCAGAGTTCATTTTAGTTGATAGGGTTGTAGGATCAACTGCTAACAGAAATCCCATGGTAAACAGTTCCATCCTTGCTTGCCAAATGGTATTTCTTACAAGATTGGATGAAATCCATAAACGTACGGCATCTAGCTTCTCCTCATTTAAAAATTCAACTTGTTGTATATCAGTTGATGAGATGTCTCTCAGCTCTTCAATGTCTTCAAATATTGTTAACACACTTGTTCTATTTAGGTCATACGATATATAAGGCGCAGGGCGACATTTAAAAATGAATCTATGAAATAGTTTAGGATCGAGTGCATGTTTTAGTTTCCTTTCTACCTCTCCATTCCCGCGTTCTATCTCAAGTCGTGAGTTGGTTCCAGCTTTCTTCTCACCAATTTGTGTTACGTTTGGTTGCAATGTTGGGGTATTGTTAGTAAATTGCACTTGACCCTTCTCCACTCTGGTGTTTATTAAAGGAACTTGTTCTTGTTTCCATCTTAGATATTCATCTATCGATCTTTGAATCGTCTCTCTAATATCTTTCATAATATCTACAGGCAGTTCTTTAGTTAATATAATGCTTGGATTTTCAGTCGTTGTTATATCACTGCTCTTTAAAGAATTTTCTTGAGCAGCTCCCACCAGAGCTGCTGTAGGTGTAGCATTAATTGCCGGGTTACTCACAATTCGTTGTGCTTGCAGTTGTTCCTCAATCCCTTTTTTGGCTAGTAACGACACTAAGTGATCTAATGGTGCATAGTCATTGGAGGGTGCAGCATTGAGAAGTTGACTGGATACCGGTTCTCTAGACTGTCTTAAGTTCGTACGATTAACATTTAACCCTTTCGTACCAGCGGCTCTAGTTTGAGTGTCAATTTGCAGTCGCTTCAAAAATTGGTTAGTAGCGGCTTTCGTGGGTCTTGAGGTATTATTTTGATTCTTAGTTTTTTTTTTGGTATTATTAGTTTTAGAGACAGCTTTCTCATTTTGCTTAAATCTAGAATCAAATATGTTGTAAACGCCGTTTCCATCACCAATAAAACTCACAGCAGTTTTGTCTACATTCGTTTTAGCAGATGTAGAGTAGTCTACTGAGACCAATTTGCTGTTAACATAAGAAGGATTTTCTGTTGATACCCGTTCTTTGTTGGCGAATGCAGAGTGCTCTACTAATGTTGGAGCGCACTTAGTTGAACCACTGGGGACTTCTACATCTTCGGTTGTAACTGGACATATGATAGCATCAAATAAGGGCAAGGCCATTATTACATTGGCAGATTTGTCATTCCCAGTTATCTCAGGTGTCACTGGCATACATTCACACATTCTCTCATCTTTCGAAATCTTGCATAATTCCTGGGCACCCTTATCTATGTAGCTAGACATTTTGTCTAAATTCTTAGTGATCACTTCTAGTTGTTCAGCCTGCCGATTTAATTTTGTGTCTAGGGTCTCAAATAATTTAAATAAAGACATGATCGATACATTTATGGCATTCAGTGTTATTTCAACCAGCGAGACATTGTTGTTTTGTCTGGCATTAGTGTCTTCTATTTTCCCCAGGTTCATATTTACTTTCTTGTAAGGGGCACGTGGAGTTGGGTACACAAAGGATGATGTCAGATCTCTTGGGCACTGTGTATGTTGATCGAAAAGACACGGCGAACCATAGAGACTACCATCATTTCCTTTAGTTCTGTCATTAACAATGGGGGATTCAGACCTCTCCATACAAGTTCCCTCTTCATTGCTATTGGAATCATCTATATTAAGACTATTTGACCCAATGGGACTTTCAATAACTTCCTGCGTCTCTTCGTTCGCGTTGCCACAACCAACCCCCATTGTGTGAGGCTGTGACTCCAAATGGCACAGAGCACTGGGGTTTTGTGTGGTTAAATCAATCAGGGGACATTCCACTGTTCCATTAGACTCTTGTTGGGTTATGCATATCTCCTCTGCAATAATAGTGTCTGAAATAGAGGTGTTGAGATTTATAAGTTTCGGGTGAGGTACCAGAGCTTCACTTCCCGTTTTAGTAGACCACTCAAGTCGAGTGTCAATACACATAGGGGAAGGTTGCTCAAGATCATCTCTGAGTAAACAAAACCCTCTGATATCACCACTACGGATCCTTTGCTCTGGTAACGTGGTAGGCATGCCTCCTATTTTCTTTTTAAGGGCAATGGTCGGAGAGGATTTGGGGGTTACAGCCTTAAGATTTACAGAGGCTCTTGTAACAACAATGTTAGCAGGCATCCCAGACGTCAGGGTGTATGTGATTCCTTTCATTCCAACAGTTATCAGGTTATTGATAATCGGCAAATAAACAAAACCGCTCAATGTTTGATCTAAGTTGGCAGCTCTCGTCCAATCACAATCGACTTCACAGTGGTAGTAACAATCTCAAATCTGAATTACCAGGGCACGTATGAAATATCCGTTTACACAGTTACCTAGAGAATAACACGGGGAGTTACTTTTATATCCCTGCGTTACCTCATGAGGGCCCTAGCTAAGTTGGCTCACTGTTCAATCAAGGGTGATTACGATCCAGGCAGTCACCAACTTCCTCCCACCGGGGCAGTCTCCAATGTTAGATCAAGTTGCTTACCGCATACCAGCAGTCAAACAGCGTAAAACAGCGTTCTAATGCGCCCTTCACTCCAACGGGCTATTTTCTTTTCTTTTTTATCACAGCCGTTAGTGGCTATTGAGCGAGCACTTCATTCTCCACATTCTTTGGCTCTGTGAAGTCAACGAGCAGTGGCACTCCTGCCTGATCACACTGTCACCGCTGAGTGGTGGCTACCCAGTGGAGTGCTCGTGCCCTCAGAAGGGGTGGTACTCATCTCAGGAATGGGCCGAATTTCAGAAGAGGCATCTGAGGGGCCACGCGGTGGCAGATGATGCTCTAGCACCCAGACAACAGGAATTGCGCTGAAGCCTCTAATTGAGTTTGATGTGGCTGGTGCCCCATCCAGCCTAGACTTGCATTGGACGTTGTGGCTAGAGAGGCTTCAAATGTACTTTGACGCCCTAGGGGTGGTGAACGACCATGTAATGCAGTTGATGTTATTATATTCAGCGTTGCCTGCGGTGTATAAGGTGATTACAACACTGCGCCCTACTGGCAATTCATACACAGCTGCCAAAATAGCACCGAGTGAATACTTCACCCCAATGGTTAATCTTGATGATGAATGGTTTGTTATGTGCTCTGCTAAACAAATGTAGGATGAGTCCTTAGATGCATTTTATGGCACACTTAGACATTTGGCCACCTCATGTGCATGGAACAATGAAGAGGAGGTTGTCCGTCAACAGTTGATGCAAGGCTGTTCATCGAGCAGATGAGGAGACAAATTTTGAGAGAGCCCAGCATCACCTTTGCCCGCATTCTGGAGATGAGCCGGTCACATGAATTGGCAGAAGTGAGGGCTTCTAAGATGGATGCTGCCATGAAAACCGTGAAACTAGAGGAAGCCTGTGCAGTTAGCAGGCAACAGGCTTGGCGGCCTATCAAGAAAACCATGTGGTCCACGAAAGAAAAAGTGTCTGCAACACCACTGTCATTTCCGCAATGTGGCTACGATTTGCTGCATTCTGCCGACTGTCCGGCGAAGGTGCACACTTGTGGGAGGTGTGGCATTGCAAAACATTTTTCGACAGTGTGCTGCGCTCCAGTGCCAAAGATACAGTGAGACTGCGCTTGCCTCCGCAGAGGCAATCCTCCAGATTGAGCCTGTGATGAGCCACATAGAATATCTGGCTGAAGAGGAAGAGGAGGAAGATGTGTTCTTCATTTTGTGTGTGCGAGAAATCAACAAAAAGAGGAAACGTCAGCCATGATGTGTGGTGAGTGTCAATAGGACGAATATTCACTTTTGGGGGAAGGTCGCCACTCTAGAAGTGGTGTTTGTGTCTGAAGTCAAGTATGAAGGGAGAAAGATTAAAGCAAAGATTTGTAACACTACAGTCATTGGGGGCATGCTATTAAGCTGTGCTGCGGCACAATTCCTTGTGAGTTTTGGGGTGTATCAGGCGGACGTCCAGATGTTGGTGGAGAGATGTTGGTGGAGAGATTTTCCAACATGTTTGAGGGGATAGATAAGCTCAAGGGCGAGTCCATCCATCCACACATTGATGAGCCGGTGCAACCTGTGGCTCTAAAACATCACAGGATCCCATTGCATCTAAGGGACCTGGTGGGAAAAGAGCTGGACAGTTTGGTTCAGTTGGACATAACTGAACCCATGGAAGGTCCCACACCTTGGGTCTCACCCACTGTGATGGCTTGTAAACCAAAGCAAGCAGACTTGCAGATCTGCAGGGGGCCATGTTCTTTTCCAAACTGGACCAAAGAGCAGAGTACCATCAGTTGGTTATGCATCTGGAGTGTAGGTATATTACAGCCTTTACCACACACCGGGGCCTCTACCACTACAAGAGGCTCTGATTCTGAGTCTCTTTGGTGGCTGAAGTCTTTCAAAACACAGTGAGAGGGGGTACTGGCTGGTATCCCTGGTGCGTTAAACATCAGTGATGACGTTTTCCTTTTTGCAAAGATGGAAAGTGAACACCTGGAATGGTTGGAGAAGGTGTGTGAGCACATTCGATCCCTTGGACTTACACTTCACCTGTACAAATGTGAGTTTCTGAAAAGATGTCTTGAGTTCTTTGTGTTCATATTCCAGCAGGGATCTGGCCAAGGTGAGAGACATTCAAGATGTCAAGCCACTGGAAAACTTTTCGGAGGTCTGAAGCTTTTTGGGAATGATAACGTACTGTGGGTGTTTTATCAGAGACCTTATCTGAGCCGTTGTGCAATCTAACGAAAAAGGAGCCTCCCTGGCAATGCACTCTGCTAGAACAGACATTGTTTAAAGGAATCATGTCAGCTCTTACAGCTAATACCACAAGGGCATTTTCCAACACAGGGAGAGGTTCGGAGTTGGTGGTGGATGCCAGCCCATTTGGACTGGGGGCGGTGCTTGCTCAGTCAGACAAGAATGGAAATGTGAAGCCAGTGGCTTTTCCTAGTAGAGCCTTGTTCGTAGCAGAGCAATGGTACTCACAAATCAAGTGTGAGGCATTAGGCGTGTTGTGGGGCTGCAGATATTTCCATTTGTATATATATGGGAGGCCTGTGACAGTTGTAACTGACTGTAAACCATTGATCTCGATCCTGGCCGAATCCTCATTCAAACCACCATCAAGGATCGAAAAGTGGATGTTGGCACTGATGGAATACAATGTAAGCTTAACGTATCATCCGGGGCACAACAATGCTGCAGAGTATTTCTCAAGGCATCCCCCACCCAGCGAGTCGACTTTGGAACAGGATGAATCTGAGACGGAGGAATGTATACATCTGATAATGGAGGCAGCAATGCCAAATTGGATGTCTGTGGAGGAGCTGAGAGAAGGCTTGGAGAAAGATGATTGCTCACACATCGTGAGGGATGCCATCACCAATGGGAACTGGAGATGGGTGTTGGCAAGCTTAGATAAAAGGACGGATACAGCCGGCAAGACACTGGAACAGCTATGGTGAGTCAAGAACAAACTCACATTCACGGATAATGGCCTGGTGTTGAGGGGGTCGAATATAGTAATCCCGTCCAATTTAACTTCCAGAATGATTGAGTTGGCCCACCACGGACACATGGGTCAGCAAAGACTAAATCTCAGCTGTGAATGAAAGTGTGGTTCCCAGGACAGTAGGAGAGGATCGATTACTTTGTAAAAGGATGCATCTGGTGCCAAGCGTCTGCTCTGGCGAAAAGGGAACCAAGGATTGAATCCATGCCATGGCGCTTCAAACTGTGGGAAGTGATGCATGTGGAATTTTGGTCCACGGGACGAGACACGCCTTTTCTGGTCTCAATCGACCAGTGGTCAAGGTACCCGGATGTCGAGTTTGTGCCCTCAACAGCGGTGTCAGACACACTACCAGCATTGGAGAAGATCTTTGCTTTGCACGGTCTGCCTGAGGAGGTATCCTCTGATAATAGACTCCCGTTCCAGAGTGAGGGTTTTGCTACATTCATGTAAGAGTGTGGCATTCGTCATAGGAAAATAACACTGACATGCCCCATGGCGAAATGAGAATCCCCAGGGCGAAAGGAGAAGCAGAGAGGTTCATGAGAACGGTGAACAAAGTGTTCAGAATTGCCCATGGCCAAGGATCATGCCTCCGAAGAGCACTGTCAATTCTTGCGAGAATACTGTACCACCCCACATTGCTCCACTGGGATTCCACCGGCAGAGGCACTTTTCAATAGGTCCCCTCGAGGGCTGATGCCAGACTTGGAGCAGCAGATCCCAGGGGAGATAAATGATCAGGCAACAGCAGAAAAACCGCAGAGCGAGGAACAAATATGAGAATGACCAGAGAGGCTTCCAGGACTATGACGTAGCCCGGCGTGACACTGTGCTGTTGAGATGCCACTATCCAGAAGGAAAGTTGTCCCTAACATATGAGTCCCGACCGCTGGAGGTCATAGATATGAAAGAAACAATGTTCACAGCATCCAATGGCCACAACACTGTGACCAGGAACTCTTGCTGCTTTAAGAAAGTGCGATCATAGGTCCACCTACCAGTGGAGTCTCTACTCCACGCCCCCTCTTTAGGTCAAGAAGATGCAAGAGGATGATTATGAGTTCTCAGGGAGTGAGGGGGTTGGACACCCAGAAGAATAGATGGGGCCAGAGTTGATAGCTGACTCAGGCACTGGTCTATTGGATGCGAGAAGGTTTCCTCAAAGGGAGTCGAGGAGACGGCAAGCCTGGTTGCAGGACTTTACAGTAAATGAGTAATGCTTAACAGTATTATGTGTTTTGCCCACTCAAGTGACAAATGTTTGCTTTGGTTAAAATGTTTGTGTTGTGTTCTTCAAAGATATGAAAAAGGTGGAGTGTGGTATGGTTCCTTTAAGCAGCCTGATGAGGGTGATGACAGGTTGCAGGTTAAATAAGAGGGGCATCATACCACGCACAGTTTGGTGCATGAGCGGAGCCTGTACTCCATACTGAGTGTCCCTGTGTTGTTCTTGCACGTCCTGCTACCGCACACTCGAGGCATGGGTACAAAGCATGCGTGAAAGCTGTAGGCATGATTTTTACAATTACTTTTCATGCAGTGCATTAGTTAGTATTAGAGAAAGAAAGGGTCTTTCTTTGTCAGATTACTCAACTTAACTTTGTCAGATTACTCAGATTACTCAACTTCTACCTTTGTATTCAAAATACACACTAGCCAAGATTAAGCCTCAGTAGAAGAGCGGGAAGCTCGAAACACGTGTCAGGCTGCACCAATTCTGATTAAAACCACTCATTTAATTTGCAATTGCTTATTATTCTATGTGTGTGCGCAGTTTGAGAGCAAACCCTTTCTTTCTCTAATTCCAATTTCCAGTGGGAATTTGGCAGGCTCCTACTCAAGCTCTCAGCCGCAGCCCTATCACAGCCACATAAGTTACCGTTCTATGCGCTGTATCCTGCTGGCCTTTTCTGCCACTTTTTCTTCAAACCCATTAGTTAGTATTAAAATTCTAAGAGCAGAGTAAAAGCAATATAATATTCATTTATTGAGTCATAGTTCATCAAGGGAACTTTTCACAAATAATAAGTTACAAGTCACGTGAAAAAACGTAAACTTAAAAATCACTAATATTACAATATAATTTTTAGAGAAAAAAGCCTATCTCGTAAGTAAAATGATCATCATATCATAAGTAAAAAGCCCTATCGTAGGTGACATATTTAATTGTCTAAGACTGAAACCTCACTTAAATACAATTTTTAACATTTTAGTGGATTAATTTTCCATGAATTTTGGGGAACCTCCAAAAGCATATGCCACAAAGCTTCCATTCTTGATTTCTTCAAATGTACATATTCAACTGACAGATGTCTAAGAGTTTCTATTTCATTTGTTTTACAAAAACAAGCTCTCATATCTCGTGGGAGTTTAATTCGACGTCCCGGGATCTCTTTGGATGTCTAAAGCGATGTAAAAGGGATATCCTATGTTGCTCTCGCTCTGGTCTCTCAATGCTTTTCGTTTACATAACCCACTGGCATTCCATTGCTCTGCTTGTTTACATAACCCTCCTTGCCTTTCCCCTGACAGGTGCTGGTGGGCTGTGCAAACTAAGCAGGAGCTGGCTCACAGAGTTTACCTACAGCTTGCTCTAGAGCTCTAACCTAAAGCCTAACATTTCCGGGTTAAGGTGTGGGCAATGGGAGAGCCTTGCTGATAAGCTGCTAGACATTGTTTCATAACATCAGTCTGCACTGTGACTTTGTGCGTCGGGTATTGTGCAGGAAAACTACCAGTAACTGTACCTTGTGCAGGAAAACTACCAGTAACTGTACCTTGTGCGTTCTTCGTAGCGTAGTGAGTATGCTGGTCGAAATTCGCCTTCCGCCCGATTGGCTGGTTAAAGCTTGCTGGAGGTAAAACACACCTGGCTCCATTTTGAGAAACCTGTACATTTTATTGATTTATTTCATTGTTCATTTATAACACACTTAATACCAGCTAGTGGTTTGTAAGCGCGGGATCAGGATGCAAAAACCTGTGCTGCGCCACGTTGCCTTGCGTCCAAGACAAACGCGTTGCCCTTGAGCTATCCTTCCTCCCCTAAAATTACACGTAAACTGTGGGAGCCTATTACGTTTAAACATGGGTGAAAACAGGTCCCCTCTGTATAATTTTAATTATTTTACTCACTGGGGCGCAAAGAGGGGGTGTAGAGTGGAGGCGAAATTGACTTTATGCCTTCCTTTTGCACTCTGCAGTCTGCCAGCCAGGGTCGGACTGGGCCATTAAATTGTCTTGGGCACCAACGAAAAAGTGGCCCAGAGTTGCAAATGGATATTCATTCCTTTTGTGACACTGTTTGAATAGTACCCAACGGGGAGTTTTTTGATAAAGTGTGATGCAAATATTGCATTTTAAAGAATATGTATTCAGCAACACTGGTCCAAACTACTAGCTGCCGAGTGAATTAACTCATTAAACTGGCCCAAATTGGCCAAAAAAAGTGGCCCACTTTGACCCAAAAAACTGTTCCACGTCAGCATTTTGTGTTTTTGTTTCAGCCATGAGCCCATTGCTCTATAGGCAAGTCTGAGCCTGCTGCCAGCTATGTATGCATGGCAGGCATCGTTTACAATGGATTCTTATGGAATCTGCATGCTTTTTTGCTGGTGTAAAAAGCAGGCAGAATCCACAGAAGACCACCGCATTTAGGCAAGCATAGAAATGTCGTGCTGACGGAGCGAATGGGGCGGCAGAATCATAAATTATGATCAATGCCACCTCTCCACCAAATGATTGAAAATATGGCATTGAGTAAAATTCATGCTTAAAATGTTTACGCATATATTTTTCACATTGATTTTACTCTACATCATCACAAACATGAACTCCACCGTGCAACATAAATACTGGTGCAGGACCTCAGGCAGCATGTCGTCACTGGGAACGCTGGGGCTCATGGGAAAATGAGTAAACGCTGCTGCCTGCCTACACAGGGCAGGCAGCATTGAATGTTTTTGCTGGAATACAAAGCAGGCAGATTCCGTAGCAACCCACAGCATTGACGCCAGCATGAACAAAAAAAACCTGTCAAATTCAAGACAGGAACGTTAAATCATCAACATTGGTTTGTCCTGAGTACACAGCTTTCGACTCGTGTTAAAATCACGTGAACTAGCAAACACTGAGATTTCCATTACGTTACAAAAATAATGCTCATCCGGAAAGTAAGTGGCCTGGAGTCAAAAGAACAGGAAAAGTGCAGGATCTTGATTTTTGACGGAAAACGTTTTCTGGCACTTTTTTGTTTTGTTTGCTTGAAACCCCAGCGCAGCAGCAGATGCTTTCCGCATCCCCGTCCCCCATCTGTCAGTGTGAGAATGGGCCCGCGCTCCTTGGAGGCCGTGACATTCCAGAGCTCGCGGCTTATTTAGGCATGCTGGAACTCTGCTCCCCGCCTTGCTCCCCTTCCCCACTGCGGACATGTTATGGAGAAGCGCTGACTCACGCTTGGCCTCATGACCCACGCCCCACGAATGATGCAGCCATCGAAGGGCAGCTTTGCGAATTATTAGCCACATTTAAAAAAAAAAAACGTGTCTCCCAAAACACGCGGGGGAAGAGCTTTCCACAAAATAAAATCGTTTCCTGACCGCTGCCTCCACAGAGAGCAGGGACGAGAAGGCTTGTATTTCTGCCCCCTCACGCTATCATTTCCTGTAAACAATTCCCAGGATGTAGAAGAAAATTCACAAAGCAGACGTTTGACACCGGATGGAGAGTTCTACTTCGGCGGTCACGGCCATTACCTTTTAAGCCCCGCGTGCGTTAATAATCGCAAGTTTTGGTTAGGACACCATTCCAAGAAGTTGATAGAGAGATCTTGGCAATACGCTTCCATTGTGCCCATCCTTCTATTCCTGTGGGAGTGACTCACACTGCCCAAAGGCTCCTGACAGTGTTAATTAAAACAGTCCCCGTGGCATCAAAGGGCTATTACATATATAAAAAATGCAACACAAATTACCCACACACACTTGACTGAAGGGTTTAATCAGGAAGAACAAGGTAAGAAGCACATTTCGCCAGCAGCTAACCACATTACACATTTTGAGATTCTTAGTACATATCTGGGATAATGACAATTTGAACTTTTCTTAAATTCATTTAAAGTATCTGATTTCACATGTACCCCAGTCAGTGTCCCTAGTTTCGTCCATATCATTTGCCTACAGAAGTGGGGCGTTTGGTGAGGGAAGGGAGCCAGGGGTGGACAGAGGCTAACATTTCCTGGGGGGCCGTGAAGGCTAACCCTTGAAATGGTGGAACAGGCACTAACTTCAGAAATTGTGGGGTGGAAGGGCAAACTTACTTATGTGTGAACATCTAACTTATTTACACATTCCCATGAGACTATTTTAGTGCAGCTTCAATGCCACAAGCAGTTAACTCTCTCCTTCATGTCTGAAACCACACACTTAAGGACTGCCCTGAGGATGATCCGTCTCCTGCACCCCACACTTCCAATCACTTCCCTGACATGCAAGTACTAATCGCCCATCTCGATTTCAATTGCCTAAAAATGTAGTTGTTAACAGTGAAACATTTTACATCACCAATTGTCAGGCATTTGTTAACTGTGCAGTGTCCATTGGTGAAAGTGTACCAAAAAAAGAAGTGGAACTGTGGTCTTGGCAGGGAAGAGGGCAGGTGGGAGCATAGTGCAGCATCTGACAAGTGTTGCCGCCGGGGCATTCCAATACTCTAAGTGACTAGTAACTAAGGCTCCTATTGCAACTTTACACTTGCACAGGGACATGCATGGACAAATCCACTATATAGAATGGTGAATATGGTCATAAAAAGTAGAGGAATGCTAAACGGAAAAAAAAAGTAGTGTGACACCGCTCCCGACCGTTCCCGCTCACTTCGATCACTGTCTGTGTCCTGTTCTGTCTGGCACATACCCCAAAATGTCGGGTGGCTAAAGCCCGATCTGCTCAATGGGCGCTGCACCACTGTGGGGAGCAGTGTAGGGAGACTGGTGATTAAGGGTCCCGATCGGCAGCACAGCTTCTTTGCAACAGACAGGGTAGGTGCTGTCTAATGGAAAGGTAGGGTGAGGTATCTTATGCTCCCATGGAGGCCATTAGCCTACAGTACCCTAACCCTGTCACCATCAGAGGTGCACTATGTGCAAGGCAATGCCAATCGCTTTTAGTAGACTGGGTTGTATGCAGCCTCTTGGCATACCTTTGCTTGATGGTCAACAAAGCACTTTTTCTTTTCGACCAGCGTCGTAAACTGCATGGAAACTAGCTTGCTTAGGAGCAAATGCAGAACTCTAGCAAAGCTGCCAATGTTAACAGATTACTGCCTGCTTTCCTCTCTTAGCATCACTCCTATATCATGCACAGTTATTAAAAAAAATATGCAGACCAACAAGTGATGTTTCGAATGCCCTGGTTTACAGCTCATATCACTTTGAATTCCTGAATTTTATTTGGGGAGGAGGGAGATCTGCTCACTAATCTCGATTGAAGCCTTCCTTCTGTCCTCATCCTCCTTGACCTTTCCTCTGCTTTTGAAATGGTCAATCACACCATCCTGATTAATCGACTCTGTGAGAACCTGGGCACGGATCAGGCCCTGGAGTGGTTGTCCTCCTTCCTCCTGGATCGACCCTCCCAGGTCCAAATTGGGTCCTTTCTCTCCACCACCTCTCTTGCCACATGTGGTGTTTTCCAGGGCTGTAACCTCTCACCCTGCCTCGTCAATGTCTACTTGGCCCCCTTGCCCCACCTTATCTCTACCCTCTCCTCTAATTTTCAGTGTTATGCGGATGACATTCAGCTCTTTTTCAGGCTCCCCTCAGTCTCCTCTCCTCTCTCGCTCATTGCTGATTGTCTATCCATGATTCAGGATTGATGCACCTCCAACGATGTCTGCCTTAATGCCACCAAAACTGAGATCCTTCCCTTCTCATTGGGACCCCTGCTCCCGCTTTCCCTCTCTCATTCTGTCCGCCCTCGTTGGGCCCTCTACTTCACCTTCCTGTAGGCTGGACTACTGCAACAGCCTCTTTCTCAGTCTGCCTTCCACTACTCTCCGTCCCTCTGTAACTAATCAGAACAGGACTGCAAACTTGTCCTTGGCCTCAAGCTCAGGGACTGTATCTCTCCAGCCCTGAAATCTCTCACTGGTTCCCAGTGGCTGCAAGAATCAAGTTCAAGATGCTCTGCATCGTCCCCAAGGCCTTCTGGGGCCGGGGGCCAGGGCCCGCACTACATCCAACTCTCTCTTCAAAACACCTTCCTTCTCAAGCCCTTCCCTCAGCCACCTCTAACTCTCTGATGGTCAGACGCTTCTCCAGGCAAAGAGTGGGGGTAGATCTCGCTCCTCTGCAGGTGCCACCCTCTGGAATGGTGTCCCAGCCTCTCTAAAACTCGAGCCGGACCACCTGAAGTTCTAGAAGCAGCTCAAGAACTTCCTTTTCGCCTCTGCTTTCTCTCTCTATCTCTCCCCTGCTGACCTACGCTGACTGGTGGCCTTGGTACCCTCAGAGTAGTGAAGTCGCCTCTGCACTACCTCCAGGCCTACCGTGCACTTAGGGGCTGTAACTGCAACCCTACAGTCCCCTGCCTCCTTGCACTTACTCTGAGCCGCACTGCTCTGGTTACACTTACTGAGCAATGCTGCCCTGATCTCCTTCCCCCCTGCACTTTGCGCTATCGCACTTGCATGATATGAATGGCACAAGGCCTAGTAAGATTGTTTGTTTTGTCCTCCCTCTGTCTTACCTCCCCTGTCTTGCTACGCCTAGAAACACTTGTGTACAGGTGTGTTATAAATAACCTATCATATCATATCTCTTCCTGAGAACTCCCTCTCCTCCCCAGTACCAGCATCTGTTGTCCCTGTCTTTGCTTGCCGAACTGACCCTTACCCTGTAATTGCCATCTCCTTTCCTGTCACAAAGCCCTAGGAACAGCCCAGAAACTAGTTCCCCCTGCTGTGTTCACCATGGGGTGGATGTGGGTGGGCTCTGAAGGGTCAGTTGTCCTACACCCTGTGATTTGTTGCTCTCTTCCTGTCACCAAGCCTCCTTGAGCCCTAGGAACAGCCAGAAACCAGTTCCACCTGTTGTGTTCATCATGGGGGCGGGTGTGGCCAGGGAGAAGTGACAGCCTTGTAAGCGTGTGGCCGGAGGAGCTGGCTCTCTCTTTTTGGTTACTGGCGGTGGTGTGTTGAACGTGTAGGTGGAGGCAGATAAGCTGAGGAGGCTCTTTTAGCAGGTATCCATTTTCCCTGTCTTCCCTTCTTCATTCTCCCCTTTCTCTCCTCCTCTTGTTCCTCCTTCTCCCCCAACCTGCTCTATTTTTCCACCAGTCTGCCTCTTGGCCCCTCTGCTCCTGCTCTTCTATTTTTCTCTCTGCTCTTTCTCTCTCTTTCTTTCACTATCTCTCTTTCCTCTCTCCCTTTCTCTTTCTCCCTCTCTTTCTTTCCCCCTTCTCTCACCCTTTTCTACCAGCCCCTTCTCTCACCTATTCCACTATCTCACCACTGGCTATTTTTCCTCCTTGCTCCCCACTCTCTTTCTCATCGCGCTCCAGCTGCCCATTCTTTCTTCTCTCTCCCCCGTCTCTCTCGCCCTCTCTGCCTTCGCAGCAGCCCCCCGCCCCTCACTAGGCTTTTCCCTTTCGAACACTTCCCTTTTTCCCTTTTGTTTCCCTCCTTATCCCCCCTGCATCCAAGGGTATTTCACTGGGTCCCATGAAAGTGGTTGTGCCTAGCTTGTATGCCTGGCATAAATTCCCCGCCTTGTGCACGCAACACAGAACAGAACTGTCTTCTCAGGGCCAATCACAGCTTTGAGCTCCCTGATCAGCCTAGACCCACAGATCAGAATGCTGGTTCTGGCTCTGCGCCCCAGCCGGGACAACCCATGGCCGGAACCCAGACCCATGCCTCTCATCACCCAGCAAGTAGTCAGAACAGCCATGGTGCCTCTTCTAGCATCGCCTTGCAACCCTGGCCCTAGTAACTAGGCCAGAACCCCTTCTGGTTCCCTCAAGTTTGATGGGCACTGGACCCAGATGAAGTATCCCCTGTTGTTTTTTCAAGTTTGATATCTCTTTGAAAGCTAATATTTTTTAATTTGAATATTTTTGAATTTTGTGAATTGCGATATCTGGAATATGATATGTCTGGAGTTTGATCTGTGTTTGGGGTGTGGCAGTTCTGCTGTGAATGTCTCCCAGTTTCATAGTGTGAAAATCGTACAGCTACAGTGTACCAAGATAAGTTTGCTTTAAGGTTTTTAAAAAAATGGTCTGTTCGAGAGTACCAGCCTTTATCTCTCGCTATTGCACAATGCCATCGTCCTGTCTTTATGTATCAGCTTTGCTTTATTTCCAGCTTGCTTTCCTGCGATAGCACTACTTTCCCCTGGACCTAGTGAACTTTTTATTTGCTCCCCAAAGGACTTGGAGGACAGAGGGACTCTGACTCTTCTGCACACGCTGTGCCCCAACTGGCTGTTCTTGCTCTCTGTGGGTCCCCAAAGGCATTCCAAATTATCTGACATCAGTCAGTTAATGATTGTCCTGTTTCTGCTGCTCCTCCCTTTCTGCATTCACAGACTTTCAAGAGAACTCTTTTCTCCAGATCTGCGATTTGGCGGCCCGCAAACTCAATTAGACCAACTGCTGGGTTTGTGCCCATATGCTTCCCCATCAGGGTGCAGAGTTCCCACTCCAGGCCTTACCAGATAGTGTCTCTGGTCTATACCTCTGCCATCCCAGGAAGCCCAGTGCACACCAGGAAAAAGTGTCTCTAACTGTGTGGTAGTAGGCCACTTTCCCTGTGTGCTTCGAGTGGGAAGGTCAAGAAGGTGCAGAAGATGCGGGCACCACCATCAGATGTCAGTCCATGGTGCTCCGGTCGCACGAGCACCCCCTGGTTATGATGAAACGGGCACTTTCTAACATGGACTGCCTTTAAGACCCAGCAAACTGGACGTCCTCTCTACGTGAGAACACACCAACTAACTTTTCGACCATGCAGCCCCATCTCCTACCTTACATGGCCTGCTGCTTATGGAAGCTAACCTTGCCAGAGTGCCAGCCAATAGACACCTAGTTGTCACCTGAAAACCTCTTCTGGATCTGCAACAGTGAGGCCTACAAGCAGCTGCCTGAACTCTGGAGGGGCATCTGTGCCCTGGGCCATATGGTGCCCTTCATCAGGGTCACCAAAGAAAGACCTCCCAGCAAGATCCAAAATGTCTGTGACCTACAACAAGTCAGCGACACAGTGAGCACCTACACTCCTCTGACAGATGCACAGCTTTATGGCACCGCATTATTACCCCAAATGGGTATCATGAGATTAGATTAGGCTATGTATCGGCTGCAGGTAATTCTGGAGATGTGGCAAATGAGACTGCTGTCTCACTGGAAACATTAGCTGCTGAGCAGAGGGAGTTGAGAAAAGTGGCTCTCCAAAACCACATGACCCTCAACATGATATTGGCTTCCCATGGCAGAGTGTGTGCACTTATTGGATCAGAGTGGTGTGTATTTGTTCCAGACTCTGATTAAATCTTTGACTACACCGCTCACATCACCTCCCTTGGGCCCACCCCCAAAGATACATAAAGGGACTTTCTGGATGGAATAAAAGACTGGTTAAGTTCCTTCTGGGGTGGGGGGGACTGCTTTCGTATGTCCTGTATGCTGTTGGGGTGGTTGTTTGCACTAATTGTCATCTGCAAACTACTCTGGTGCCTAATGTCAAAGTGTTGCCAGACTCCTGGGCCCTATTTGACCATGGATCATATCTCCCTCACAGCCTGTAATCCGGACTCCATAAACCAAGAACATTACACACTGGCCCAGATTGAGGTGTGATGCTGGTCCCCAACCCAGTTGATGTAGCCCCTTTCAGGACTAGATGGGGGCTATAGAAATGGCAGTCTCCACATGTGGACCCCTGACAACCTTTACATGTGTTTCACACATATGTGTTTGCTGTGGGTTTTCAGTTTACAAATGCATTGCATGATTTTTTATTTTTTACCAAATGTTTTTTCCATCTTGCACTGTATGTGACTGTGTATTTCTTTCCCCTGCCTATGAATCTACCCACTCGCCCCTGACAACCGTTTCTGCACTGTTTGTGACAAGTCCTGACTGCATTTCCTGTGATTTCCTGTGATTGTGGTTTATTTCTGCCAAGTGCTTGTATGTTCTCCTACGTCTGTATTTTGACCTGTGTTTGGTTATTGCATTGACGCTTCACTATACTTGGTTCCAACATTGCCTGCTCACTGCATTTTGTACTTTTACTTTATGATCCCAGAGGTTGCTTGTTTTCTGGCACACTGGATATTGCTCACCTTTTACCCTGTGTTCCTGCTCTGTATGGCTAGCAGATGTTGTGTCTTTACTGTATGTGTGTGAGGCACAGCCTTGTTATGTGGACCTGTGTTGAGCTCCTGATATTGTGTATAGTCCACTCTTTGGCCACTGCACTATGTCATATGTACACAGAGTTGTGCAACTCCAGCCATGCTCCTGCTCCAACAAAAGGACTCTGTTTCCTACAGAAACCAGTGCCCCCTGCTGATAAACCTGTTCCCAGCCCAGGCAAACAGCTGCACATTTTACAGCCAGTGTAATCTGCAGCCTGGGGCTTGCCCCTTTCATCTGTTCCTGAGAACCCCCTCTCCTGCCCAGTACCAACAACTGTTAGCAAAGCCTGTGTTAGCCTGCCTGTCCCACACCCTGTAATTCCCATCTCCCTTCCTGTCACCAAGCCTTTGGAACAGCCCAGAAACAAGTTCCTCCTGTTGTGTTCTTCATAGGGTTGGGTGTGGGCAGGCTTGGGAGGGACACTTGTCCTACACCCTGTAATTTACCTCCCCCTTTCCTGCCACTAAGCCTCCTTGAGCTCTGGGAACAGCCAGAAACCAGTTCTACCTGTTGTGTTCATCAAGGGTGTGGGTGTGGGCCGTGTTGGCCCACTTGTCCTACATCCTGGGATTTGCCTTGCCCTTCCTGTCACCAAGCCTCCTTGAGTCCTTGGAACAGCCAGAAACCAGTTCAACCTGTTGTGTTCATCGTGGGTGTGGGTGGGAGGGGAATGTGACAGCCTTCTAAGTCTGTGGAAAGAGGAACTTTCTCTGTCTTTTTGGTTGCTGACCGTGGTGTGCTTGGCATGCAGGTAGTGGCTGAGAAAGCCCTTTTAGCAGGTACCTTTTTCCCTCTCTGGCTTTCTTCATTCTTCCCTTTTTCCCCTCCCCTTGTTTCTCCTTCTCCCCCAACCTGCTCTACTTTTCCACCAGTCGTTGTCCCCACCCCTCTGCTCCTGCTCTTCTCTCTTTTTCTTATCTTGCTCCTTCTCTCCATTTCTGTTTCTTTCTCTCTCCCTCTCTCTCACACTCTTTCTATCTTCCATTCTCTTTCTCACTCTCTCTGACTCTTTCTCCCTCTCTCGCTCTTTCTTTCTCTTCCACTTTCTTCCTCTCTTTCTTTCTCACTTCTCTCAGCCCTCATCCTCTCTACTAGCCCATTCTCTCACCTCTCCCACTATCTCCCCACCAGCTTTTTTCCTCCTCGCTCCCCACTCTCTCATCGCTTCACAGCTGCCCATTCTTTCTTCTTCCTCCCCTCTCCCCAGTATCTTTTCCCCTCTCTTCTCCTTCCCAGCAGCCTCCCCAATCGGCTTCCCGTCTTCAACCCTTCCCTTCTTCCCTTTGGTGTCCCTTTTCCTCCCTCTTACATCCAACGGTACTCCACCAGCTCCCGGGTCCCATGAAAGTGGGTGTGCCTAGCTTGTATGCCTGTCATGAATGTCCCACTATATTCCCACAGCCCAGTGCAGACAATCATCCGTGTACAGTGTGCCTAACATACTGTGCTGGCAAAAACTCTCTACCTGTAATAAATCTTTTCTGCAAAAACTTTGTTGCATTCGTTTGTGTCCCACTTTCAGAATAGCCTGCCTGTTATTGCCAGGGTGGGCACTCAGTCCATCTGCATACGTAACGCCCCCTCACCTGGTCTGTTAATCCCTGGCCCAAAACGGTGGCTCTGCACACGGCCTTCACCATTTTGGCCTGCCTCCCAAGTCCACAGGGGCAGCATTTTACTATGGCAGGAGTGGTAAAACATAGTCATAAAAGCAAGTGCAGTGTGTATACATCTTGCTTTGCTGCTCTGGGCAGTTTTCGATCACTATGAAGGCAGAGCAGATTTAACGTTTCTGCTGTGCTTTCCACCTCCATCTTCAAAATGCGTTCCATTTTAGGCCCGCATACTATTGTCATGCAAGCATATCACAAATGGATTCCTATGGAATTGTCATAAGAGGCCGGGCATGGAAATTGTGGAGCCGATGGAGGAGCCACCATTGAATGTACCACCACGCTTCGTTTCAGCGCGCTCTAGTCTTTTCTTGCCAGCTTTCTTATATTCCTCCTGTCCCCACCCACCTGCACATTCCAACTTTAGTGTATCCTTGTTAGGCAGAAACCTGTGCAGTTCCCTTGGGGATCACTGCAAAAGATTTAGGACTACAGGTGTTGGCAGTAAACCCACTTGGTAGCAGTCTGTACCACCCAGATTTACCTGGTAGCTGTGGCTGAGCAGTGAGAGTTACCTCAGGAAGAGTTAGGCAGTATGTAAAGTATACAAAATAGGCACTCAGACACAATAGCACAAGCAAACACTGACCAGAGCTTTGGTATCAAGGTATATAATTATTTATTTAAAAACACACTTATTGAGACACTCCAGCACTAATATTGTAAATCACTCTAAACACAGTTACTAATATATATATATATATATATATATATATATATATATATATATATATATATATATATATATATATATATATATATATATCCCTTATCAGACAAGTATCAGACAAGTCTTAGTTAACACCACTTATTTCCATACAGAGGGGAGCGCTTAACTATAGATGGCACTCCAATAAGTTAACGAAAAAGGGAGGGAAAAAGGCAGAATGTAGGAAAATACACCACACTAATACTTAGGAACTCTTAAGCAAGGCAGGAAAGTCAAAAGTTACTTGTGAGCCAAAGTCCATAGGCCGGGCCCACTCTTGGAGAGAGCAGGGCACAAATGCACCCAAGATCACACAATGGCAACAGGCTTAAAAAGTCTTGCAGGGAGTTCAGAGAGGTTTTAGTTAGGCTTAGAAAAGTTTAGCCAGGGTGTCCCAGGCTAACCCAGGTTTGAAAGCCGGAGGCTAAATCTACCCCGTACAGTCGGTTGCAAGGGAAGCCAGGCGGAACACGGTACCTTAGGTGGAAAGGATCCTCCAGCGGGGGCAGTTGTTCCTGGCAGCGTGTGCAAGTCGCGGCGTCGTCCAGAGGAAGAGAAGATCTCAACGTGGAGGAAAGATGAAGGTCGTTGCACTGCCAGGGAAGAAACCAGCCGCTGAGTTTTCCGGTTAAAGGTACTACCCTTTGATTCGCGGTAGTGGTAAAACGTGGTATCCCGGTTGCCGGGGTGCTTGGCACAGGCAAGGCGGCCACAAGTTGTTCCAGGAAGCGAAAAAGGAAGCAGACTGGTTATCCCCACCAGTCGACAGAAGAAGACTCTCCGGACTGGAGATCTCCTCTGTCGTTGGGAAAAGTGGTGAGATGGTTCAGCAGGGCTCCACCGGTGGTGTCGTTGTAGCAGGTCGGCTCAGCTTCTGCCTCATCGGATTCTTAGGTCCTGTGGCGACTTCTGAAGTTCCAGTCCCCAAAGCCCTGCTTTTATGCAGAAAACCCCCATTCACTCAGCCTAGCTGTCACTCAAACATGCTAAGTGGTGAGCCGGCCGGCTCACCACTTGGGCCAATCAGGATGGAGTGCGACTTGAGTTGCCTAGGCAACTCAGTCCAGGGTGCCTAAACCCCCTCCCACATCCCCTGTGGTACCCAGACAGAGTGGCACCACTTTTGGAGGCTTCTGTGGAGAAGCCCACCAAAAAGTGGAACAAAGGGCTCGACTTGGGTTGGAGTCACAGAAGACAACACAAACACCATTTTAGAACCGAGTCTTGGCAAAAAATACCAACCGGAGAATTAATATTAAATAAATAACCCGGCGGTATGTTCGAGGCTATAGGAATTGAATAATTAAAGTTGGTAGCCTCGAACAATGGGAAAATCCCATAGGAATATATTTGCGGTCGAATATAAAAAGTAGTATCCACTGCCACCAGCCAAAACTCGATCAGGGGGGACGGAGACGTGCCCCCTCGACTAACAGACCCCGGGGCAGTCGAATTGCCCCGGCCAGTACGTCCACAATATGATGGTTTGTACTGGTTCTGTTCAGAATTTGAGACTAGTAAAGTCAATGGTGACCTTACATGCCCTGGGAGACAGTAGTCAGTCCCAGGGTATGGAGTCTATACTGGGGGGTCACTATGACACCCCTGTGTTACTGCACTTAGGGTGCTGTGTAACACACATCACAAAAACACATGAAGCCCTATGGAGTAAAAGACCCCATAGCCCATTAAACACATCTAGAATCAAAGAAACACACTCAAATCATGCCCAAGAGTGAAGGTAAAAGAGTCTCACTCTTGGCAGGAGAAAAAAATAAACCCCAAAAAATCCAGCAAAGCTGCTGGGGGACTCACTAGGTTAGGAAATTCAGCCTAAACAGAGAATTCTCCCTAACAATCCTGCATAACGCTCATGCCAATTTCATTCTGCGTTCTTAGCTGAAATTTTCTCCTCCGCATCCTTCCCTGTCCCTGCCTCAAACCCTCTTCTATCTTGCCTCGGCTTCGGCCAGTTGATTTTCGCCTTGACTTTCACATTCATTGTATCCTTCGTTTCGCCATCTCGGCGGTACCCGCCACTTCTTCCTTTTGCTCCTCCTTGCCTGTCGGCCTTCTTTATTCCTGGTGACTGCTCGCCCTTTTACTTTGCACCTCTTTCTCTTCTGCCGGCTTTTTGACATTTATTGCCTTGGCTCGGTAGGGTTCTTCCTGCCAGTATCATTCTGCCTGGCGCTCTCCTTTCTTCCTCACTGTCGCGCCTCCTGTGATGTCTCTCAAGGTCCCTTGACTCTGACTGAAAGACAAAGATGCAGAGACAAAGGTCTTTGTCTATACTGTGACGCCGACAACCATTTACTCCGAGACTGCCCAGATGTACTCCCTCGGAGACAGGGAAACGACAGGCCCCGGTCTTAGGAGCAACCACTAACCGGGGTCCTACAGAACCAATTCTGTTCAGCCAAAGGACCAGAAGAAGATTCGCCCTTGATGGTGTCTGCACATTATTACGATGGAACAGTCTGCCAGCTAGAGAGGTGTTAGCCCTAGTTGACAGCGGGGCAGCAGGTAATTTTCTAGATGTCAATTGAGCTAAATCCAAAGGATTGCAGCTCCTCTTCAAGAAGGAAGAACAGACAGTAGAAGGAGTGGACGGTCGTCCTTTGTGTTCAGGTCCCATCAACCAGACTACAGGACCACTTCAGATATCCATCAATGATCATCACAAAACGATAGCCTTCGACGTCATAAGGGCAGCGCATTGCCCTGTCATTCTGGGCATTCCTATGCTACACAAGCACTACCCTCTCATAGACTGGTCTCTCAATTCTTTACTATTTTGATCTGAGTTCTGCAGAAGGCAATGCGCAGCATTCCCATGGTCCGAGTGTGTGACTGTTTCCTGTTTCCCTAAAATCTCTACTGGAGTCAATTGTCTCTCATCTGTATTTGAAGACTACGCAGATGTATTTGAGGACACAATCCCCAAGGACTTAACACCCCACCATCCAGAGGATTGTGCCATAGACGTCCTACCCAATGCCATCATCCCCTTCGGCCACATGTATTCCCTGACCATACCTGAGCGTAAGGCTCTACGGGAGTACTTAGACCACAATTTACAGAACAGGTTTATCCGCTCTTCAAAGTCACCTGCCGGAGCCTTCCTCTTCTTCATTGCTCAGAAGGACTCTACAGAACTCAAGCCCTGCATCGACTACTGCAGCCTTAACAAGATCACAATAATGGACCGGTACCCTATCCCTCTAATAACCGATATCTTAGAGGCTGTCCAAGGAGCAGTGATCTTTAGTAACCTCGATCTAAGGGGTGCATACAATCTGCTAAGAATTAAAGACGGAGACAAGTGGAAGACATCATTCAGGACTCCATTTGGGCTATTTGCATATTGTGTGATACCCTTCGGCTTGGTGAACACACCAGCTGTATTTCAACGGTTTATGGACCGACTTTTTGCAGACCTATTGTACTTAACAGTAATAGTTTACCTGGATGATATTTTGGTATTTTCCAACCATGTTAGCCAACATCAAGGACATCTCACAGAGGTCCTGGAACGCTTGAGGTGGCACAAATTACTTGCAAAACCAGAGAAGTGTCAGAACGCTGTCTCTTCTGTACCATATCTTGGATTCCTCCTGTCATCCAAAGGAGTGGAGATGGATCCCAGAAAGGTTACTTTGATTCTTGACTGGCCAACACCAGCTTCGGTAAAAGAGATACAAGCCTTGCTGGGTTTGGCGAACTTCTATCAGCGATTTATCGACAACTTCTCAGACCAGGTTCTTCCGATTACTGCTTTACTAAAGAAGAACACTCCTTTTCATTGGGATCCCAAAGCTGAGGAGGCATTTCAAGGTTTAAAACTAGTCTTCTCCTCTGCACCTATCCTCAGGCAACACAATCAGCAGCTTCCGTTCTTGGTAGAAACTTACACTTTAGCCGGTGCCATAGAGGCAGTCCTCAAGCAAGAACAGGAGGGACAGGAACACCCGATTGCCTACTATTCACGAACTCTAACCCAGAGCGAGACACATTACTCCATCATCGAAAAGGATTTACCAGCTATCAAGTAAGCCTGTGCCAAATGGTGCCACCTTCTGCAAGGGTCCACTCATCCCTTTGTGATTCGCTCTGATCACAGTAACTTAAGGGTACTAAAACAGATGGAATGTCGAAATGCTTGCCAAGCCAAATGGGCTTACTTCTTTGCACAAAACGACTCCCATATCACTTACATACCAGGAAGTAAGAATACTGTGGCAGAGAGCTTGTCCCGATGCACGTTGTTGTGTCTACAATCCCTGTTCAAAGGAGAGCTGCTTCTCTAAGGCGTATCCTTCATTGGTACTGTATCTCATTTCCTACAGAAGGTTAAGTCTGCATCTAGCAAGGCTTTAGGACCACTCTCCCGAGATATTCAGGCACAGATGTCCTCTAAGGACGGTTTGCTGTTCCTCAAGGGCAGACTGTATGTTCCTGATGCTGATCTACAACAGCTCGTACTTTCTTGGGGTCATGACTCTAGAATTGCAGGACACAAAGGAGTGGAAGCCACCTCTGCCTTTATCGCGCAGGCCTTTTGGTGGACTACTATACTAACTGACATCAAACAATATGTTCAAGCCTGTAGTTTGTTCCAGGAGTAAGAATTCAACCTCCCGACCTGTAGGGTTGCTAGAACAACCCAGACTCCCTAATAAATCTTGGACACATATCTCTACAGACTTTGTATTAGATCTACCTCCCTCCCAAGGGTATACAGCCATAATGGTTACGGTGGATAGATTTAGGAAACTAGCCTATTCCTCCCACTTGAAAGGGCTTCCCTCAACCTCAGAGAGGGCTCAGGTCTTCCTAAGAGACGTTGTCAGGCTCAACGGTCTACCGAAAACTATCATATCAGACAGAGGGTCTCAGTATACATCAACATTCTGGAAGACTCTGCGCGGACTTCTGGGCATCGAGCGAGCACTCACATCAGGTTGCCACCCACAGTCCAATGGGGAAACAGAACGCCTGAATGGCACCATGGAGCAGTACCTAGAGTGTTTTGCTAACAATGAACAATGAACAAGACAATTCCCGAGCTTTTCCAGCTATGTCTCTTCCCCCCATTACTCTACCCACTGTTGATTCTCTGATGAACTCCATAACTGCAGCACAAAGAACAGCATTACTCAATTTGGAGGCGAGTCGCAGAAGATACAAGAACGAGGCGGACGCCCATCGCCGATCCGCACTGGATTGGAAGAAAGATGAACCTGTGTGGCTTTCCACCAAATATCTTCCTAGGTGGACTCATCCATCCAAATTAGCACCCAGATACCTGGGTCCATTCCCCATTTTGTCCCAAATAAACCCAGTAGCTTACACAATCAATCTACCAAAACAGTTAAGACGCATCCATCCGGTCTTCCACAAGTCCTTATTGAAGCCTTACATCCCTGACCGGTTCCGGAGAAGGGAAACTTTCAAGGTATCTATTAAGGATCCTTCTCCATACATATACGAGATCAAGAAGATTGTTGACTCCAGCTATCACAAGGTAAGATTGCAATATCTGGTCAGATGCAAGGGATATTCCCCAGCGGAGGACTCTTGGGAACCGGTTATTAACATATCAGCTCCCAGATGTCTACGGATATTTCACCAACTACATCCGTGGAAGCTGGGGTGTTCACTCCTGGAAAGGGGCATACTGTCATAAGAGGCCATGCATGGAAATTGTGGAGCCGATGGAGGAGCCACCATTGAATGTACCACCACTCTCCTTTTCATCGCAGTGTAGTCTTTTCTTGCTGGCTTCCTTATATTCCTCCAGGCCCCGCCCCCCTGTGCATTGCAACTTTAGTGTATCCTGCATAATGCTCCTGCCAAGTTCGTTCCGCGTTCTTAGCTGATATTTTCTCCTACGCCTCCTTCCCCGTGCCTGCCTTGGACCCTCTTCTGTCTTGCCTCGGCTTCGGCCAGTTGATTTTTGCCTTGCCTTTCCCATTCATTGTGTTCACTGTCGTTTCTCCATCTCGTCGGTACCCACCACTACTGCCTTTTTCTCCTCCTTGCCTGTCTGTCTTCTTTTTCCCCAGTGACTGCTCACCCTTTTGCTTTTCAGCTCTTCCTCTTCTGCCGGCTTTTCAGCGTTTATCGCCTTGTCTTGGTAAGGTTCTTCCTGCCAGTATCATTCTGCCTGGCGCTCTCCTTTCTTCCTCACTGTCGTGCCTCCTGGTTCTTCTTACCTTACCTCTACACCTCTGCAAGTTTTCCGATCCTCAGCTCTCCTCATGTTCAGTGCCACTTCAGAGGATCTGGGGGCTTGTCCTTTCTCTCATTCTGTTGTTATTCTACCTTTCCTCAGGGATTCTCTCGAGTTTTCTGGCGCTGCATGCTCCGAACAAGCTACGTTCCTTCTGAAGCCGCTGGACACTCATGATCTTTCTCTGGTCTACTTTTTCCGGTTTCTCCAGGCGTTGGGTTCTCTACCTTGTCCTTCTGGTAGTTTCTATCCTTGGTCTTCTCCTTCTCTCCTCACAGGTTCTCTTCCCATTCTGACCTCCTGTACACTTGGTATCCTTTTGCTTCCCAGTCCTAATATTGGATTCTACAAGAGAGACTCCTTTTTACATCATCCGAAGTGTATCAACCCATCTGACCAGTATTGAGAGTCTACTAACTTCCAGGTTTTTTTTCTGCCAAAGGTGTTTTCTCCTTACCTGGGCTGCTCAGGGGAGATGTCATTCTTGTCTTGGTTGTAACTTTATCAGATGACAGTGGCGAATTCCTGGAACAGACCCTGCAGAAGATGGGAACATTTGAGGAACCCATCACTGAACTTTCTGCATCTGACGCCTCGACCAGTGGAAGTGATACCAAAACTCAGGTGAGACCTGCCACTCCTGACAGGATTCCACCTCCATTTACCACCTTCATTTACCACCTTCTAAAAGCAGGCAGATTGTGCAGGAATCCAATGTAAATGTGTACTGTTCTGATCATACAGATCACACTGGTGTGACAAATCCCGATATGTCTTCACTTCTTCTGAGCAGGAGCCCCTTCCCATGTACTCAGAGTGGTGAGGCCGCTACCCGATAGTCTCATTCTGAGTGGTGCACAGCGGGAGGATCTCATGGGGAGAGATTACCCCCTCTGGGGACAAGGGAAACCATCTCAGGAGAACACAGTGTTCCAACCCTCCACCCACACCCTAAACACCTCCCAAACCCAAAAACCTCAATATTATGTCTCAGACATCCATATGTGTTTGTAGGGCTGAAATCCTAACTCCTACTGAGACGAGGAAGAGTAGAGACTACCCAAACAAGACATATTTTAGTACTGGGATGAGGAGGAGGTGTGGAATGATGAAGAACACTTGTGAGAACTTGAATGAGCATTCTAGTTTTCTTCGCCCAGTTACAATAAAAAGGAAAGAAGGACTTGCCAAGTCGGCAAGCCTTCCCTGGAGGAACCGTGAACGTGGCAGTCATCCGGCATGGAGAAGAGAACAGACCACTGACTGGGACGCTAGCGAGAAAGCAGAGGTGTCCATATCTGGTCCGCCGTGGACAGACCAACCACAAAGATGGAGAAGCAGAGGTCCAAGCATGCGAGGCAGTGGGACTGAGCAGTCTAGTGAAGACGCAACCTTGCTGCAGCATACCGGAGAGCAGGAGAAGACACGAGAAGCCCGAAACAGAAGTCAGAATAGCCCACGGCCAAATGGAGCATGCCGGCAGAGACCCTAAAGGTACATGGGTTGCCGGGACGGTTGGTGGGGGCACAACAGAGTCGTGGAAGACACTGTGTTCTAGCTAAACTGTTTTTTGCAAGCCTAACATTGTCCCGGCCTCAGTGAAGGGCAAGGGGATCGCTTCCTGAAAAAGATCATAATGCGGACGTGCCGCCATACTTCAGAGTCGGCCATCTCTCCCTCCCTTCCGTGCTGGTTATGAGAAGCGCACCCAGATCGAGCAATCCCAGGATTGACTTAATGTCGCACCCCGTCTTCCTCAGTAGCTGCAGCCAAGATTTTAAAGTTGAGCTCACTATAGGGTGCGTAGCGATATGACCCACGATGCGTGACCATGGGAGAGCCACCGCCTATTGAGGCGTGAGAGGTCGTAAATATGCCAGCTCGCATTCATGCCAACTGGCCACCTCTGTTGGATTCAGCCACTCTTTGATCCAGCAAGCCTACGCTGCCAAGTGATGGAAATCCCACGTGGGAAGCGCCATTCCTCCATCTTGTTTGAAGGCGCAGAGCCATTCATATTTCAACCAAGCTTTCTTGTGACACCAGATACATTTCCTAATATGTCTATTGAGATTGCGTCGCATCCCTGAGGGCATAGGATAGGGAATCATTTGTGCCAGTTATACCAATGACACGCGTGTTCATTTTAATCACATTAATCCTCCCCTTTAGCAATAGGGGTAGTGAGTTTGAGCAAATCCAATAGAATTTTTGAAATCAGAGTGGGATAGTTATCTTGGATTAGGGAGAGTACCGAGGGGCAAATGTGAATCCCCAAGTATTTGATGGTATGCATTTGCAATCTAAACGGAGCCACCACCTCAGATGCTTGGCCATATCTGTGTAGAGTGGCATAACCTCTATTAGTTAATCCTGTATCCTGCTATTGCGCCAAAGCTGTGTAATATGGATTGGATCCGGGGAATGCTAAGTCACCATCTAGCAAGATACAGGAGGATGTCATCCGTGTATAATGATATGCAGTTCCCCTCCACCCCCAGCAATACCCTACACCTCCATATCCCAATGAATCTTGGCCACAAGCAGTTCGATGACTAAAGCATAAAGAAGGGGTGACAATGGACAGCCCAGCCGAGTACCAGAGTACAACCGAAAGAAAGAAGAGGTAAAGTAGTTTGTGACCACTGACGCTCGAGGGTCGACGTAAAGTAGCCGTACCAAATCTAAGAAGTATCCCTTGATGCTGAAAGCCAATAGAACAGCGAACATATAAGTCAAATTTACCTTGCCAAAGGCCTTCTCGGCATTGAGGGATAATACAATATCATCACGATCAGCCTCAATGGGCATTACATTCAAAAATCATCTCAGGTTGTCACACGAGTGTCACCCGCAAATGAAATCCATCTGATCCGGGTGAATCAGTCTCGGGAGAAGAGGTTCTAGTCTACTTGCTAAGCACTTGGCAAAAAACGTACCATCGGGGTAATAAGAGATATTGGCCTATTCGCGCCACACTCGGTCGGACCTTTTCCAGGCTTGGCAAACACTACGATGTTGGCCAGGAGCTGGGATTCAGGCAGGGCCTCCACATCCCTTGCCTCATTAAAGACAGAGGCAAGCTTCGGTGCAAGCTTGTCCGCCAACGCTTTATAGAGATCTATCGGCAGACCGTCAGGCCTGGTAACCTTCCCTCCTGCCAGCCTCGTGATGGCAGCCACCACCTCCCCCTCTTTAATTGGGGTGTTTAATTTGCCCAGGTCCTCGCCATCACTGTGGGTAGCCGAAGCACATACAGAAACTCAAAAATGATTTTGTCAGTGGTAGGAGGCAGATCTGTGTATACCTGGTGATAAAAAGCTGAAAAAGCGATCGTTGATCGATTTGGTATCAGTGAGCATGGAGCCTAATTCATCTTTAACTGCATCAATGAGTTGCGCTCTGTGGCGGCCCTGAAATAGGACAGCCATCGTCTTAGTGGTCTATTATTGCTTTAAAAAAGGATGGGGTGCATTTAGAAAAGAACGTCTGTGCTCTCAGCGTGGTGCGATCTTTCATATCCCTCCAACAACATTGGATTTGACCCACTAAGGACCTATCGCCTTATGTGCCTGCTCCATACTTATAAGCTCCGCTTGGAGTTGTTGTTCACGCTGCCTACAGCCCTTCAATTTATATGCTCATTCAGTGATGCAATGCACATTAATTACCGCCTTGAAGGCGTCCCAACATCGCACCACCGTAAAGCCCTCTGTTAAGATTTTAGCCCAGAAGCGATCTATGTGTTGTCCCAGGCGTTCCATGTCATCGGAGTACTGTAATGCAGCTAGGTCCGGCCTCCACGGCGGGGCCTGTAAACATCTAACCGGGAACAATACTCGCAGAACCACTAGATCATTTACAAGATAGTGATGGGTCTGATTACACATCGGTCTATAGTGGACAGCATTTGTGAGCCAAGAAGCTAGTAGACGAGATGGGCATAACTCCTGTGGTGATTAGAATAGAAGAAGTCTCTTTGCTTCGGGTGAAGCTCTCCCCACACATCCCGCAAGTGAAGCTCCTCCATTAGGAGCAACAGCAGCTGTGTTTTTTTGGCGAGTGAGGGTTGGGCGGGGACAGAGGGCTGCCTGTCCAAGCCAGGTGATAGAGCTACATTGAGATCCCCCCGATAAACGTGAGTGGGCTCATATCAGAGGCGCACTGCGTGAAAACATGTGGGAAAAATCCAGAGCTTTGATCAGTCGGGCCATAAATGTTCAAGAGGGTAACACACTGCTCGAACAGAAACCCCCTCACTAGAAGAAATCGCCCTTCTGGATCCCACTGTGTGTGTAATGGAGTGAAGGGGAGACATTTGTGGATATGTTTGTAGGCCTCATTTTTGTGATGGTAGGGAGCATGGGAGGCATGTCCGACCCGCTCAAGCCCCAGTTTATCCGCCTCCCCCTTATCCAGATTGGTCTCCTGGAGGAATACTATATTCCCCCCCGCCCACCCACATCTCCCATCAAATTCTGCATCCTATGCCGCTTAATTGGGTCACCTAGTCCCTGAATATTCAGGGTTATAAAGTTAACAGGAATCCTTCCTACCTGGTACCCGTCCCAATTGATCTTCCACCCTTCCCAACATCAGAATGACCACCATGCAGCCCACCCAAAAAGATCCTTTCGCTCCCGAGTCTGCACTCCTGCCAGACCCTGCAGTGGCCCTCCCAGCTCCATACAACAGTACCAATCTCAGGTACATAAACGTTCATAGCCCTCCCACTGCCCAATATTCGTATCGTCCACCCGTCATCCCCAATGAAGCAGGAAAAAACAATAAAAAAAGAGAACAATGACAACCTGTAAATATGTAAACATTGGGTCTCTGAGTGATGAGCTCAATAAGACAATAGAACCAACACGGAATCAATGAGCAAGTGTTTCGTAGGCCTCACTCAGGATTTGCATATGACAAATCACTATAATTCGAACAGAAGCGGTTGAAATAACAACGGGGGTGGGTGATGGGGGGATGAGCTGCCTCTGTGGAGCTTCAGTAGCAAGTCATGCCCTGGTTCAGTTATGTAAGGAGCTCATAAGACTCAGCCAGTGACACCTTGGCATCCCTGGTTTGAGCCCCCGATGGCGCCGACTCTCCTGGGCAGCCGCCCATTGCTTACAGGAGCAGAAAAAAAAGACGATGGTGGTCAATGTTAAAATCCTTTCAATGTAGTAATTTGTTCAGTCTTCTCACCCATGCAGCAGGTGAGAGGCCCTAAGCCATCAACTTTTCTTCTTTTCCCATCGCGGTGTCTCCCCTGCCGGACGTTGATCCATGTTTCCTCTCTGAGAGCTGGAATCACGAGTAGCAAGGCGGTGAACAGCCTCAGGGCCCAGGTTATCATGACCAGACAGAAATTGCCAAGCCTCTATGGGGGAACCAAAAGAATGGTAGTTGCCGCCTAATTGAAAGCACCACACTGCTGGAAATGTCAGGTGGTAGTGGAGCAAGGTCCCCTTGAGTGCCTCAAAGATAGGGTTGAACTCTCTGCGTCGCCTGGACACCTCCACCGAAAAGTCACTGAAACGATGTATCTGGGTACAGTCCAGCCAGATTGGGCCATGCCAGCGGTACACTTTAAAGAAGATCTTATGCTGGAAGTTCAAAAAGTATACTGTGATAACGCAGTCGTGAGCTTCTACTGCAGGTTTCGGGATCACCGCTCTGTGGGCAAGCTCAATTAGAATTCTCCGAGGGTCTTTAAGATGAAGTGCGAATTGCCACAGACAGTAGAGGAACCTCTCGAGGTCAGTGCCCTCAGCGCCCTCGGGAACCCCGACCAGTCACAGGTTGTTACGGCGGGATCAATTTTACTGAGCGTCCAGCTTTGTCCTCAGGCATTGGATCTCCTTAATAGAAGCATCCAGTTCCACCGCCATATCTCAGTGATCATCTCCCACCGTGCTGATCTGCTGTTCATTATCAGTGGTCCTCTCTGCTTCAGCGTTAAGTCGTTGTTTGATGTCTTTTAGCTCCTTGTCTACATCCTGCACCGCTAGGTTAGCCTCCTGCATGGGCTGATTCAGAGTCTAAATCTCTGCCAGGATTGCTTGGAATTGCGCTGTTGTATCCATATCCCCTTTAGCCACTTTGGTTGCAGCGCCTAGCGCGGAGCCACCGGTTCTCGTGCCAGCCTGCTGCCCCTTGGGACTGGTTGCGCAGCATTGCGGCTACAGTCTGGACATACTCAGTCCGCCACTCCCGACGCGTGCAAGGCCGCCTCAGACACTGGTGATTGGGTCTCTGTCTGTGGGGCAGAGGGCTCATGACTCCCTCCCAAGGACTCTTATGTTAAAGAGGCCGCTGCTCCTCCTAACAGTGTGCTTGGGTCAGGGGCTTCTCAAGTGCGGCCAATGTGGGAGCAGGTTGCTATGGGTGGGGGCACCGGCCCATTGGAGATGGATGTCTGCAGGCCTTTATAGCTGGCGCAATGCTTCCCCTCACGCTGCCTTCTCGCTATCACCACTCAGCCTATTCACGCTGCATGGGGTGGGAGAGCAAATTTGTACTCACTTTGTGCTCCTCTGTCTGCACCTGGAGCTCCTTAATACCCCCGGTGCCCGGGCCTCTGCATTGGCTCGCCAGGCTGTTTATGGTGCCTGGGAACAAGAAGTCCATATGGGGTGCTCTCCACCAAGCCTGCACTTCACCGCCTATCACAGCCTGGGATCTCCAGCATTCCTCGTTCAGTTGTCATCCAGGCCGCGTTGCTGGATAGAATTGTGGCATGTCACGGCTAGGCTGGCAGTCGGTCCTGTCCTCTGGTGGTAGAATCTGGCATCTCACACCGCCACAGGGCTCAGGCGTCCGTTGCAGTTGCTGTGTCCAAAAGGGCAAGGAGCCCAGCGGGCCACTTCAACCCATGCTGCTGTCACGGTTAGCCTCACGCTGTAACCCCGCAGTGCTCTGCAGCCGCCGCCGGTCTGTTGCTGTGGCCTGCATCAGCCCGCCTCCTGGACATCTGACACTTCAGTCACAGCAAGGTCCCCTCAAGCTTGAAAACAGCACCAAGTATACCAGCGGCTTTTCGGCGCCGGATGCCACGGCCTTTGCCTCTCACACGGTCTTGGAATAGTGCATCATTGCGGCTGATTGCTCCCTTGGACCGGAGTGTTACTAGAAAGCCGCCATTACGATCAGGCTTTCGAGCATCCCCCCTTCTTGTACTAGATGTCGAACACAATATGGGCAAAATGTTTCAGAGTTTATATACCTTGCATTAGACCCCTTCTGCTGTTTGCAATATTGGCTACATTTCTCTTGGCTTGGGCAATGCTTATTAACATCAACTCTTAACAAAGTCACCCCCATGGTTACAGTGATTTTGCTTTGGTTTACTAGAGTTCTGCTGCTTTTCCCTGGTTTGGTGTTCAAAAACAACTTGGGAATCACCTTCACTCACACATGAGTGCTGCTTCTGCTGTTTTACAACAGTTCGCTATTCACAAGTAACGTGTGACTCACTTTCGTTCATACACGAGAACTGCTTCTGCTGCTTTGTACTAATTCTGCTTCTACGCAAGTGCTGCTCACTCACCGGGTGCCTGCTTCCAATATGCGAGCGGGGACAGATCGCTCTGGGGTTGCTGACAACCTGTAAACTCACCGGTTTCGTCGTGGGCCTCTGTTCCCCTCACCGCTCACAGGACTTCTGTTGTTGTGGCTCCTCGCGACCCAGCAAACTTCTTCGGTAAGTCTGCATTTGCCCACGCCACTTCAAATTGGAGCTCCTCCTGCTCCTGATGCTCTCTGGTGCATGCCAGCACCATCGACAGCCTTGAGGCCCTCGGGTGCACACAAGCCATGTAAAACAGCCTCCTGCACGCTTCCCGCTGCACAGCTTCTGCAGACCAGGTTAAAAGGGGGAACGCTTTCCTTCTGCACGCTTCCTGCTGCATAACCTCTGCACTTCAGATTTCTGGGGGCACAGACCTTCTCAGGACCGGAAGCTGATATCTGCCAAGCAATGGTCCTGGCATCTTCTCTCTCCTCCAGCTTCTGCCTGGGCTGCCAGCACGAACCAGGCTGCTTCTGTTTTTGACTTCTCTTCTCTCCACCAACAACGCCAACTCTATGGCCTGCACCAGACAGGGCCGTTTAAGTCTCAAGTGTGAGTGGGCACTGCTGAGTTTAATGTGGTTAAAGAATCTAGTAAGAATGTTGATGATTGGAAGTATAAACTTGGGGTGCATACCCTATAACGAATGTCTCCACATGGGGCATTGAAAACAGTAACAAAGCTGTGGATCTAGGCTAAAATAGCCTTTGGTGAGGGTTGCACACCCTTTATCTAGCGGTTACAATAGGTTAATGTGTTGCATTATTGAAGAAAAACACCAAAAGATTGTAAGGGAGAAAACACTCCTTTTACAGTGTGCTAAGGAGCCTATGCATTTAGGAGAATGTGTCCTTCATCAGGGCCAATAGTTACATATCTAGTCAAGAAGACCACAGGGGCCGCAACAATATGTCACATTGTGATACAAAAGAAATGTTACCTCCATGAAAATCAATTACATAAAAAGAGACCAAGCGTACATTCATGCAGGGTTAGTAAAACAACAATGCAGGTGTGCAAAGCATTGTTAGTCATGCGATGTGCTGCATCATATAGTATGCACAAAACCGTGTCATGTAGCACACAGCTACCATTGTCATGGCAGGTCAAATAATCTGCGTTGGTGCCCCCATACCGGGTCATAATCAAGATAATGCCAAAGTAGAGGTGTATAAAAATGCATTATTATTTTAGAAATGCAAGTACGGAGAGTCACACGTATTACATATTTACCCCGTAGTGAGAACATTAGAATGAACAAACAGCGTATGGGCATAACATTCAATAATGATACAAATGCAAAAGAGGGGAAAATAGATCAATGGGTCAGAGCTTTCTGTCTCCAACATAACACTGATGCCAATTGTCTGGATTTGTTAGCAGTGCAGGGCAAAGCATATAGGACAATCAACACAGCCCGCTCAGCTATTTCAGCAGGACACCCGAGAATAGAAGGGATAACAGTGGGAGAACATCCTCCGATTTGCAGACTTTTGAAAAGGGTTAGAATAATTAGACCTCCAAGACGGAAATACGATCAGGTATGGGAAGTAGATAAAGTCCTAAGAATCTTCATATCATTGTCAGATAACGATGAGCTGACAAGAAAGGCGTTATCAGCCAAATTGCCTATGCTTTTATGATTACTGTCATGTAAGAGGGTATCAGACGACAGGGCCCTAGAGATCAATAGGAAAACCTTTTCCCCTCAGGGAATGACGTTTGATATCGTGAAAAGGACAAACACGTGGTTGAGATCAATATCTTGTGAAGCATTCCCAGATCAACCAAACTATGCTCAGTGAGATGCATTTCAGCCTACGAGACCATAACTAGGGAATCTGCGACCCCCAGGGGTGACTCAGTTATTTATAGCCATAGGGAAACCTTTTGAGGCAGTGGTGTCAGCCACACTGGCTAGATGGATCCGGTGGTTTATGTCCCAAGCGGGAGTAGATAAGGATTGGTATGGAGCACACTCAGTGAGAGGAGCAATGGCCTCCAAGACTTTTCAGGCAGGGGCCAGACTGGAAGACATCATAAAGGCAGCAGACTTGTCAAAATAATCAACTTTTAAAACCTTTTATTATAAACCAGTGGAAAAAGTGGCAACGTAGGTGGTAAGTAAGCTTTGAACAAGCATAATACGAGCCTCTGAGTCTTGACATAGAATTCAGATTTTCCATACATACGTTACAGAAAGTCATAATTCTATTAGACACAGAGACAAAGGATTATCCCAGCCAGTAATTAATGTCATGTATTGTAATTAGATGTTTTACTACGATGATAATGATGTTATGATGATATGTTTGCAAAAGTGAATCTTTGGATGGTCTTGCTTATGTCGATTACCCACCCTTGGGCCAGAAGACTGAAATATGATTTGTGTTTCAGGTTCTATGGCGGATAATAAAGCAACAGGAACATGAAGTTGTATTAAGAGAACAGTTCTACAGCGTCGACCGGTTGGAATGCTACAGTTCGAAAAGGATCAGATCAAGAAAGAAGATTACACAAAATGGTTACACAAAATGGTGGAATGGATTTACAAGGATGTACAGTGATGATTGGTGGTTTAAGGTCACATGTTGGAAAGACCAATAACATTATGAACTACAAAAGACTCTAAACATATGGGACTTGTAGTTTCCGCATTTGTATGTTATTGTTTTGATGATGCTGCTCGAGTAGTAAAGTTGAGAAAAAGCATAATCTGAGCCTCCGTGTCGTGTCATAGAATTGACTTAAACGCAGAATTCAGATGGACAAAAAAGGCCAACAAGTCAGTGATCATAAGAGGATCACAAAGTAAAAGAAAACATGCAAAACGCTCCGCACCTTGTAATTTTCTGGCCTCCCCAGGCGATCTGGGAATTTCATGGGAGCAATGGATAGATACATTTCTATTCTTCCTGGGTGGCCTAGGTGGATCAAAACTCAACGATCATTTAAAAAGAGGCCATGTCGTTAAATTGTTTAGGGGCGGAAGGATTTAGGCTATTCTGCACATTTGCAGACATTCCAAACCTGGATGGGCAGGTGATTCTTCATCGAGTAGTGCTACAAAGAAATATGATGCAGTCATAGCAAAGTTAGAAAAACACTTTGCAAACAATACTAATGTAGTACTAGAAAGGTACTAATTCTTCACTTGCCAGCAAGGCAAACTAGAAACAGTTGACAGTTATATTGCAGCTCTTCGAGGTTTAATTGCCTCATGCAAGTTCACAGGAAACATTGATGAATACCTAAGAGACCAATTGATACCCCACACTGCTGACACAAATATACAGCAAAAGTGATGGCAGTCTAGCTAAAGATACTACATTGGAGCAAGCAAAAAGTATTTCACGCACTATGGAATTACGGGTCAAGTGCATTAAAGCTGTACAAAAATTAGACCTCAATACGACAGATATCAAAGTGATCCAAATGGTAGAAAAAGTGTAACCGGATAGAGAAATAGCTCATACAGCACAGACTGGCAACCAGGTACAAAGAAGTATGCTCGCTCAAATTCTGAAAAGCAAAGAGACACAAAAATAGACAGGAATCATTTCTGTTCATGACAAAATGCTGGATGTAAGCATTGTGGTAGATACAGACGCGAACAAACCAAAGGGGGGGAATAGTTGCTCATAGTAATCCTTGTGTAGGAATGTATCTCCATGCCTGGTGCATCCTCCCTCTTCATTGATGTCTTGCCATACTTGTGAATATTCTGGTATTTCTCGAGCTACTGTGTTCCATCCTTCCACCAACCTCTTGTTTAAAAGCGACATCTCTTCATCCTTCAATGTTTGTAGCCACTCTTCCTTTGAAATAACGTCATCGCGCAGGAACAGGAAATGCACCAGCAGCCATTATAAAAACACAATCCATTGCAATCCTCAGTCCACCGGAGTGTTACTCGACTTCTGAGACCAAGGATTGGCCACCACCTATCTAATGTGCAAGATGTTACCATAATCAACAAAACTTTGCTTGATTAACCACAAGAGTTATGCCTGCTCTCCCCAAGAACAATGCATTTGTAACCTTGTTTCCACTCTTTGCCTATCCAAATTGTTATATTTATAGTTAACAAACGGCACATACACAACAAAATGCACTGAATTTTTTTTGAAAATTTGTTTGCTACCACTGTATCACAATTTGTTTGTGCTTACACCGGATGAATTCTAATCCAGCTATGCTTTGTTAAAAGATTGCAGAATCAGTAAAACTGCCTATGACCACTTCCTCCGGTTTGAATATTAGGAACCAATTGTTTTTAAGAATGGTTTTCATGAAGAAAGTATTTACGTGCTAAACCCAATATTGTTTTCCATTCTTATTCCAAAACCTATGTTTAGTTTAGATATGGGTAAACCTGTTTTGAATATTGTCTCCATTCCTTGATTACACAAAATGACAATGATTTCTCCTTGTGTATTTATTTTGCTCATTTGATTTTCATTTATAATACATGTAAATAAACACATGTCCCTTGAATTAAGGGGTTTATAACAGTTTTTATGATTTATTCGAATATATACTGTTATTTTCTTAAAATGTGAGCTAGGTTTTGCAACACTCGCATGCTGGCAAGAGGGTGATTATCTTTAACACCACTATAGTTCCCTAGAAGCAACACAACATTCTACAATTAAGAATGGTCTAATTACTTCTGCGGCTACCAACTCCCTAGTTATACATACTCGACTTCTGAGAACCTACCGACACAGAGGAACATGTCTGCAAGGCAACCTGTCGTCCGTGCCGCAAACCCAGGCTCAGTGAACCACAACTGAACATGCTGGCTGACACCCTTGCGCAGCATGCACATGAGGTATTCTGCGCAGATCTGCGAAGCCAAGCCCAAATACGAAAGAAGGCCATGTGGGAGGATGTGACCCGTAAAGTCTCACCAGTGGGGACAACACCCCAGACTGTGCAAGACTGTAAGAAGAGGTGGGATGACCTATGTCTCTGTGTCCGCAGCCTCCTTGCCGCAGAGCGCAGCCAGGGCCTGGCCACAGGAGGGGGCGCACCATCCCCCATCAAACTGCAGGTGTGGGAGGAGACGTGCAGCACCGTCCTGCACATGGAGGCCATATAGGGAGTTGGAGATGCTGAGGCGGGAGCTGCGACATCCCATGATGCCGGTGAGTGTCTGTAACCCCAAAGTCACATGACACACCTTGTAGCCCCAATGCTAATGGTCAGGTCAATATGTCAAGTATGTGGCACCTGTTCCCTGCTGCCATTCCACCCACGGACAACCTCATTTCACACATGTACAATATACCTGGTTGCAACACCAAAAACAAACCCCACTGACACCCACCACATGTTCCCTGTATTGGCCACACAAGTAGCATCTGCATGCACACAGACACACATCACCCAGACAATGTCCAACTTCTGTTGTCACCGCAGTCCCACCACATGGCCAAGGCCACCTCATGACGAGATGCACACATCAATGACATCTGTCGCACACTTGTCACACCCACCATGTCCCTTCCCGCTGATTCACCATCAACGCAGCAACAGCCACAAGTGAAACACAGCCGTTTCACAATGGAACTCAACATGTCACACAGCTCGTGTGGCATGCCCATGACAACCAAACCGGTAAACACCAGTACCCCATGCAACAGACAATGCACACTCTATGGCCGCACTACAAACATGCACTCACACTGCATCCATCACACATTCATATGTGTACCATGACATGCCCAACACCATGCCCATGACAATGCACATGGCTCAGAATTTACTAGCATTGATGTCTGTCTGATGGATCCACACCCATTACTGATGCCCTGCCTCACTGTTCCCCACAGGTACATCATCTGACAGCAAAGGGAAATATGCAACCACATCCAGGCCCACAGGGGCACGGCCCTGCCGCAGGAAATCCACCACCTCGAGCCATGAGCCAAGCACATCCACCACAAGACCATTGGCCCACCCCCCCCGCCAGCCACCAACACCTGCTGCAAAGCAGCCACCAACACAGGCTGCCAAGCAGCCTCGGCAGCCACCAACACCTGCTGCCAAGCAGCCCCGGCAGCCAGCAACACCTGCTGCCAAGCAGCCACCAGCACCTGCCCCGCCAGCAGGATGAGCCTATTTCACCGGACCCCAGCCAGCAGGATGGGCCTGTTTCCCCTGACCCCAGCCAGTAGGATGAGCCTGTTTCCCCCGACCCCAGTCAGCAGAATGAGCCTGCATCACCAACACAAGTGGCTAGAGCCCACAGCATAATGGAGTCCAGTGTGCTGGACACACTCAGCGATAGTAGCCATGTGGATGATGCAGTGTTCAGTCCCACAGACCCTCGGAGCCCCCCACACATGCCGCTACCTGGACTCCGTCATATACGTGACATTGAGGGGCGCCTCACCAAAATGGCGGAAAGGCCAGGCAATGCATGCATTGGTGACGCAGTACCTTACAGAGGCACAACTCACGCGCCAGACCATGCAGGACACCTCGTGTAACACCGCAGAAATGCTGGGCAGGGCCGCAGGGGGGGTGTACCACCTAGCGAGGCATGTGAGGGAGGGCAATAGTACCATGTCTACAATGGCAGCACCTGTGGCATGTGAGGGAGGGCAATAGTACCATGTCTACAATGGCAGAGTCCATCAAGCTGTTGGAGAACGCGATTGCGGAACAACGCCACATCACCACCCCACTGGCCCCATCCTCTAGCACAACACCAACAAGTTCCATCCAAAGTAGCCCTGTGCGTCGGTCACAGCGACCGCCACAGGCGCACACCATCCACCTAAAAGGGGGCGTAAATAGGCCAAGGTTCTAGTGCATGTGGGGAGGGGGTGTGGGGGCAGTTGGGGAGGGGTGTGGGGGGTAGCTGGGGAGGGGTTGTGGGGGCAGTTGGGGAGGGGGCGTGGTGGATAGTTAGCGAGGGGGAGTTGAGGGTTAGTTGGGGACGGGGCATGGGGGCAGTACAATGGGGTACTGCCACTAGGGAATGTCATTCTCAACTGGTCATAGTCAATCCTGTTGCAATACAACTGGTGTTTCAAACAAACATGACTGGACATTGCTTATTTATTGTGAGTGTATTTAATCATGTACAGTGTCCAGGGCACAGTGCAATCCATGTGCAGTGCTCAGTGTGACCCATACCCAGTGCTGTGTCTCTTACAGTCCATCAAAAGTGGTGTGGCATGTCCATCGTTGCCATTGTGACGTCAAGCATTTCCTACATCTTCTTCATTGTCATCCTCGTCTCCTGGTGGCATCATGTCCATGTCAGGGGGCTGGGGGACGTCGCGCCGAATGCACATGTTGTGCAGCATGGCACATACCAGCACAGTTTTGCCCACCTTCTGTGGCCCGTAAATGAGTGCTTCCCCCGATCTGCTTAGGCAGCGGAACCTGGCCTTCAACAGGCCAAACGTCTGCTCGATGGTGAAGCGAGTGCGTACATGTGCACGGTTGTAGGCCTCTTTGTGCCTGCTGTGTGGTTGTCTGATGGGGTCATGCCATGCCATTAGGGGATACCCGGCATCACCTGCATGGGAGCAAGAGAAAGGGTACTTGTGATTTATTTGGTAATTCCATGTTGACACAGGCTGTACAGTGTACATTTTAATATGTCAACAGAGCACACGGATTTATAACTGTACATGGCATATGTAATTGCCTATGAACCCTGTAAGTGAATTAAGGGCAGATGCATGGGGGTGAGGCGGGTTAGGTGCATTTGCTGTCACATGGGCCATTCACTGTGAACCTGCACTCTCACAAATCAAGTACAGCTGACAACAATGCACTCAGATCTCATTTATGTGTTATAGATGAGAGTGGACTGTGCCTATACAGTGGCAATTCACACATTTGCCTGAGTTGCATTTGTTATACAGTGGTCTTCACGGTATGCATTCTACATCTACAGGTCTTCATGTACATATCCATCAACAACATTACCCATATGACTAGCTCAGCTATCCATTAGTAGTATGTGCCATGGGTAAAGGGTTACGTAGCAAGATTACGGCTTGGTGGGTATTAGCATGGTTGAATGAAGCTACATTGGTTGAGGCCGGCACCTCTCAATCATGTATTGGTGGTAGTCAAGATTTGTTGAATTCTTGTATCTTGGACTTCTACTTAAAGGTGTACCTTAAGGTCACATGACAGGTGTACTGACCAGCAGTGTACCTGTGGAATGTGAGTGCAGTCACCATTATTTCAGTGTGGCAGATAGTTTTCTCTCTGGCTGAGCATCATGACTTGTGAATTACTTTACTGTGTTTTTGAATGTCATTACTTTACACTACTCAGTGGTGCATTATGGTACATGTGGTTTCTATTTTGTAATGATCCTAATACATGTGCTAATGTGAGCACTGTGTCTGTTAAATGCATGGAGACACGGCTGGGAAGGCCTTGCGCTTCGGCATGCTATCACTGTGTTGCACATTCAGTTACATTAACAAAAGAACAAGTTCAAGGCACTCAGTATGCTGTGTTTGATCATGTTACATTCTATGTGTAGTGCAGGTTGTGAATGATGAGGTTGCTTGGTGTTATTCCTCATCTACCTTATCCTTCTATTTGCCTATGCAGTCTCTGTGCACTTCAATGGATACCTGGTGATGGTTATGGAATATTGCAGAAGGAGTGATGATGGATTCATGCATGCAGTGTGCACATCTGCTCTTCATGCATGCCATGCTGTGCTATGTTTAAACATTCCTCATGGTCCTGTGGTTAGACTCACTCAGCAGCCAGGTTGCATATGCTGTTCACTGCGCCCCCAACTCAACACTCCTCATGGCCATGTGGTTAGACTCACCCAGCAGCCAGGTTGCCTATGCTGTTCACAGCCCCCCCACCCCCAATTCAACACTCCTCATGGCCCTGTGGTTAGACTCACCTAACAGCCAGGTACGATGTCCAGGGTGTCATGCCATGTTGCAGAGCAGCGTGGAGTTGCGCAGCACCAGGGAGTCATGTGTGGAGCCAGGGAATCTTGCACAGCAATGTGTGATTATTTTGCGGGCATCGCACACCATCTGTACACATGTGGGCAGTCGACTGCACCTATTACATTAGGCATGCCTGCAAGTGCATGGAATGCTATTTTAGTTGCATTCACCTCCTCCGTAGTCTGTGGTAAGCGAATGTGGTTGCGTACGTGGGACAGGAGAGCATCTAGCACCTGGATGAGCACACGGGAAAAACAGGGTTGGGAAATTCCATGCAGCTGACCCACTCTGTTGACCCACTGTGTGCTGATAAGTGCCTGTGGCAAGGAAGTGTAGCACACTCACAACCTTCAGCAAGGGGGGGATGGCTGTCCGGATATTTATTAAGCTCACCAGGTCTTCATGTATGAGGTCCACTATAGTGATGATGGTGTCCCTGCCCAGCCGGTACAGGGTGTGGATCTGAGCGGGGGTGAGATTGAATGGGGTGGCCCTTAGGCGAGGGATTGCTGGCTGCCTGCGAAGTATAACTGCCTGCACATTGGGTATCTGCTGGGCCATAATGGCCCTCCTCCTCCTCATGCGCCTCTCGCTGCATCCTCTGGCTCACTGCCTCCTCAATGAGTAGCTGTGCAGGCATGTCTTCCAGCTCCAGTACTGCTAGTGCTAATGGTAGCATTGTGGATTTGGAAGGGGTATGGTGTGTCTGAGTGGTCCTTTTTTGCTGTGCCACAGTCCATTGCCTTCACCTGTGCTGTTTGTGAGCACCTGTGGCAGGTTTCTACACACCAGATTCCTATTAACGCTTGGTCCGCGATGCCAGTGTTTCCGGCATCATTGTACCCGTTATTAACGGCATGTACATGCTGGTGGTTGTATGTACGTACGCCTATTAATGTGGACTTACTTGCGCCATACCAGTATCACTTGCACGGCTGCCGCGCGTCAACGCTTTTACCGGCAATGGTGTGGCCGGGCACGGCGGGACACTGCCTATACCGGTAACACCTATATCACGACTCGGACTACACTGGCCCGGTAAAGGATGCCGGTACGGTAATAACGGCAATTCTATTTCCGGACCGGCATACTTGTAATTAGTCCCAGTGTGTACAAAGTTAGAGAATTCTTCTCCACGATTTCTGATAGAGAAGGAAACCCAGATGAAATCATTACAGACAATGGTGTACAATTTGTTTCAACAGAGATTTATAAGAGACCAAGGAATTAAACATTTGCGTACAGCACTATACCACCCAGCTGCAAACAGCCTTGTAGAAAGAATGAATTATTTTGTAAAGGGCGTTTTCAGTTAGAAATATCAAATTCCTCACCATGGACAGAGGCACTTAAAGAAACATTAAGAGCATACTGAGTTATACCACATACTTCTACAGAATTAAACTGTTTGTGCTTATGAGAGGTAGAGAAGCTGGCAGTAGATTAAACTCACCATGCACCATGGGAGATAAGACAAAAATAATTGACATTGAAGAAGTCTTAAGTATTCTGAAACAAAAACAACTAAAGAACAAAACATATTACGATAAGAAAATAGCTACAAAACAAACAAATCATAGAAGGAGCACCTCGATGTACATTAAAAGGTTTATCTAAATACAGGACACCTCAAAACGTTATCAAGTCTAGCAATCACACAGTCACTCTAGAGGGAGGAGCGAAATGGGCTTTGAATGGCCTGGTAAAAGTTGTGAATTAAAGGATCAACACCAAAGGAGTATCAAATGTACCAGAGATATTTCCAATATCATATCAAGGGGTGGGCGATGAATGTAGAAAGGGCACAGAAACCACTCGTTTAAGGTCGAGGAGAGGTAGGGTACCAGTTCCTAATGTGAGAAATGATTTGTATTATTATAAATAATTAAGTTGTAAATTATGTTTCATCAATAATCATGAACATAGTTTTAGAATACTGTACCTTAGTGTTCATAAATTGTGTTTCTCTACAGGGGAAGATTTATTATAGCTTCATATGGTGTGCTATGGAACCGATCTCCATCCATCACCAGCATGATCAGTTCCAGAGCACACCAGTGAACAGTTGACAATTTTATGTTGCACAGTGAGTTGTGAGCGTAGATGCGGTGGGAGCCGCCTAGGCAGGGTCCCTGAATAAACCAATCTAAACTACTTACTAGTTGTGTTCCCATCATTAAATTACAACATTTTGTCATGGGATAAGCAGAACTACATGGCCCAGAGCGCAAAGAGAAAGAAACAGGACTGGATAAGCACCAATAGGTTGGAATGGCTCACGTTGCCAACTATGCTGTGGTCCAATGCAGTGCAGTGATCGAGGCTCTCACAACAGTACCTGAATCAGCGTCATATTTCCTCTTTGCAAGCACAGTCTATTCCTTGTTCCCTTTTGGGCTGTGAGGCACCTGCTTACAATGGTGAACAAGTGCAAGCGTTTTTCTTTGTCCCGAATCCAGAGCAGGACTCATTTTTTGATATTATTTTCTTTGTATGTACCTTGAGCGAAGATGGGAGTAGCATGATTATCAGACACCACATCTCCATTTACCAAAGACAACGCTCTGCCTCATACATGCATACCATTGCTTTAGGAATGCTCTGGGTAGGGTGCGAGCACTGAACAGTCTTCTTCTGACCCGTGATGGTCAGGGGTATATGGTTGTCTCACACTGCAGGGCCGCGCACCGTACACCCAATGTGATGCAGTGATGTCATCATTCTTTAACTGATCACAGATGGGAGAGAAGGCCCTGTGCTCTTCATAGCACAGGGCCACGATGTAATGCTTTTTGCCACCCTTTAGCACTGAAACAACTTCAAACAAACAGGTGGGATTGAGGGAGGGCCCCCTGGTCCCTCTTCTTAAGCTACCCTTTGCCTCACAGCATGATAGAACAAACCAGTGGCCTCTCGCTCTTCACCACTTACCACTCTCATTCAGGTACAAGGCCATTTTGTCCTTTGAATGACTGCCTCATTAAACCTCTCGACCTAAGGCGGTGGGGCCACACTGCACCACACCTCCAAAATGCTGCTTAGCTAGAACAGCACCTAAAGGTCTATTTCCTGCCACAGCACAGGCTCTCCTGCTGAACTATGACTCACTGAACAGTCAGATGGCATCCAAGATCCCTCAACTAGTAAGCTCAAGGTGCTATGCAGCACAGCACTCTGTAATCTACCCAGGGTGGTGCGTATTCGCTGGGGAGTGTTGGGTCTGACAGATTGGCTGCTCCCCCACCACAGCAATCCTTGGTTTTGCCTCCTGGCCGCATTTTTGCCAAACTGCAGTGCCCTGTTCATACATATAATGCTGTAAACATCAGATAAGTCTTCAAAAGTAAGTTACCTTTATTAGGTTCATAGTTACACTTCACATCAAGTACATATGAAGATAGTCCCACTGGCTCCCAAAACCCATGCAGCCATCTCTAGGTAGCGCTCATTGAACCCTTGGTGAAGAACACTCCAGGGGTGGTCTCATGACGCATGACAACACACACTCACCACAGACCTACAGGCAGGCATACAGGGGAAAGAAGGAGAATGACACAAAGTGCCATATTACTTTAATGCATACTAAAAGATAGCATGATGACTGCATATCGCAATAAAGTCACTCGATTTTAGTCATTATCTGGCAGAGGAATTCTGTTTCTTATTATGCATGACAACATTGCATTTATATATCAGCATAATCAATATGTCTTTTGTGTGGCAAACAAGGAGACATCATGGAAATTGAATAGACAGTTTGGAACAGTTAATTATGTTTAATCAGTCAGTTTTCTAGTATGAAGATGCATTTTGAGCCCCCGATTGTGGGTAGCATGGGATTTTCACTTTAAGATGCAGATGTGCTGACAAAAAATGCATATTGTGACAGGATAATAATGGCAGTGCAGGATGCCATGTGAGGTGCAACTATATAACTTAATTATTTCCACTGCATCCATGTTCAGGATAAACCTTCTTAACATCTGGAAGACCAACCTGCACTTCACCACATATTATGCCAACATTCTTGTTGCTCAGCAAACTTCAGCTTCAGCCTACTCTTTGGTACCCCCTTCTACTCTTTTAAAATCAAAATATCAAGCTGAAAGTCCACCAACTAAGAAGGCACATACTCAATACCTACCCTAAATCCGTCGCTGCCATTACACTGGAGCTCCCTGACCCATACATATAATTATATATTACAGAGCCTGCAATAGCGGCCCTGTAGTTATGGTTAAGTTGCTCAACCCATAGGAGGAGCACTATTTGGGCAGATTATAACTTCACCCCCCTGGACGAATGCTCATGAAACTTTGCAAAAAAAAGTATATGGCCCTGTCATATTGATTCTGCAAAGTTACATGAGGTTTCGCACAGGAGCGGTTATAGGGGGTTAGCAAAATGTGTGGTTATTGGCATAGACGCAATGGAAATTTTTTTTGCTCATGTCTACAGCCCAAACTGCTGAACAGACTTTCACCAAATTTGCAGCAGGAGTGGTGTCTTGGTCCGAATAGCTTGCTTTTGTAAATTTGGTGTAAATCCGTTCAGTAGTTATTTTTAAAACAGCCAAAAAGTAGGTAAAGAAAAATAGTGATACCTGGGTCCAGTCTGCGCACTCACTTCCTTATTCACTCTACAGACAAGCCTCCAGTTGGCCCAGAGGGCTGTGTGATGTCTGCGGATATCGGACGCGCCCGCTGATTGGATGGTGAAAAGCGCAAGGTGCGTCATATTTTCTGAAATACCCGCCATGTTGTATCCACGGACAGTCGCAGTAGTAGGGAAAAAAGTCGGGAAAACACATTTGGGGTTGTTTGGTGGTGGAAAGAGGGGTTGGGAAGGGTGGGAGAGAGGCAAAAAGATGATAAGGGGCTATTTTTATAGGTGGAAAAAAGGAGTGCAGGTGTCGTGGTAGTCCACGGTCGATTCCGGTATCCACAGACATAGTTTGCATTGGAAGGGGGTTCTAGGTGAGTTTGGTTATTTCAACATGTATTATATGTACTTGTTATATGGTTTCATTATATTGTGGTGGTACGGCCATGCCCCCAAGAATCTGGCCACTGGCTACAGACACTGTAGTAATATATGTATAGTAATTATAGGTACTGTAGGGGGAGTATCTAGTATTTGTAATATGATGGCATAATACAACTGAAGTGCAGAATAATTGAGGGTAGTGGTTATCGAATTTGTATTTGTTTGTTTGTAGACATAACAAAAAGGATTACATTTGGTAGGTTTAGTTAGTTGCAGATTGTGATGAAGGAGAAATCTATGGTTCTGTCTCTGTAAAAAACACAGTAAAATATGTTACACAAGATAATTTAAAATGTTTAATTGCATACAATTTCACATATTCATGTACTTTTTAGACCCCTATAAACAGTACATTCTAGGTACTATGTTTGGTACAACATTAGTGCGTGCTACACTATTGTTGTACTGACATTAAATAATCATTGGGAAAAAAAATCCATACAGGATTTTAAAAAAACAACTACATTTATGTGAGTGTAATTTTGACAGTATGTGTGTTTGAAGTGTGTTGTACTTAAAGGCATGGTCCAGTAAAAAATGTTATTGTCCCTACAGGTCGGCCATGTTTTTTTAAGCCTAAGTGGCTCGATTTTAGAAAACTTTCCTATGGATCTTACCCGAGTTTTCGTCCATTAAACGCACGCGAAAACAGGTGCCAGGGAGCCGCCATTTTGTGATAATCCTATCACTTACCGCATCGCCCTGGCTGACCTGCTTCTGCGGCACTAAATCAATTCCCCCGCCCCTGAGCCTGACATTATCAAAACATTCATATTCCCCGCCTCTCTCCGTGACGTTACTGTGCTGCGTAGGCAAACGCACCCAGTCGTCTTCTACGCGACTCCACACAGAACCCGGAAACCAACACAGACCATCTCACAACACAGCGCGCCACAATTCGGAATATGAAACTGTACTTTAAAATCAAACAGCAACACGGTACATTTGGTAAAGTACATTTATTTGACATTAAATGTTTAGAGAATATTCAGCAATTGCCATATGAACTCCGAAAGCCATTTATTTTCTTTTATCTGTATCCACAATGGTACACAGGGTGTTGTTTTTCGTTAAAAGAAGCACTTTTGAAGTACGGTGAACCGCAAGGCTGTTCCATCAACTAGGCACTAGTCCATCGTAAAGGTTGATATGTTGCTTCTAGCCACTAGTAAAGCGTAAGGGCATATGGGCCCTTGGCGATCGTCCCATAAAATTGTCAGTGTGCTCCAGTTGTTCACACGAAGCTGCAGGTGTCTGACGAAAAAACCGTCTGCCGGTGTCTCAAACCGATGACAGTAGCAGAAGGGGAGCTAATACCTGTTATGAAAACAAAAAAATTATAATTAGTCTCGCCAGCCGATCTTCATGAATATTACTCATTTTATTTATTACGGCCGATCAGAAACTATTTGCTTGCAAGGATAGTTCAATGGAGTATGTTCGGCTCTAAAATCAATGCGAAAAGTAACAAAATAAATCGAGGCCAACACACAATGAGAAACGACAGCTAGTCTACATGCGTGTGGAATGATATGATATATGATATGGCATTTGTAACGCGCCTATACACAAGTGTTTCAAGGCGCGATGAGGCAGGGGGGGAACAAGGGCAGACAGACAACGATCCTACTAGGCCAGGTTTCTTTCAGATCGCGCATGGGGAAGGGGAGAGGGGGGTAAAAGTGCTGTAGATGGTTAGTAGAATACAAGATAAATAATAGGGCCAGCTGGTGGCAAGTGCAAGGTAAATGCCGGGAGAAAGGGCCTAAAGGATACAGAGACAGTCCCGTAGTGCAGGTAGGCAGTGCAGGGAAAAGTGGCTGGGCCAAGGACCGAGATCGGTGAGACCAGTGGACCTGCATGCCCATGTGCCCACTACGAACACGTTTTCCTTGCTTTTCCTAGCTCTTCATTCATTCATTTATTCATGCATCCATTCATTAATTCTTCATTCCGGTATAAAAGCGTCTAAAGATTTACTCACATTATATTTGAAATTTCCATTGTGTCTCTGCGTAATGCAGTCTGTAAAACGGACCATGCTCTTGACAACGATTTTTCGTATACTGAACTAAAATGAAACTCGGTCTAGTTTCTGAATTTTCTGCCTTATCGTCTCTTACGTTATTGTGCACCCCCTTCAAATGAAGTTCTTTCGGCATGGTCCCTGTCTCAAGGTCAAAAAACAATAGACCCTTATGCTTCCAGTGCGACTTGTGGGCCTCTTCTGGGCGCGAGCTAAAAATCAAAGCCGCTGTCCTTCGCATTCTTTATTTGCAACATCCCGTAGTAAAGGCATCTGTGATAACTTGAAGTTTAGAATCCCTCTATGTAGTGCGCCTCAATGTGCAAATGCGAACTGGCTTCTCTCCCAAATGCCACCGCCCGCTTGGCGCGTTCTAAGGTCCCCAATTTTGTCCCCGTTGTCTGCGAGCTTTGCAGCCCAAATGGAGACATTTAATTTTTGGCGGAAGGTCAGGGAAAGTATAAAGTACCACAGGAGTTGAGTTAAAAGTGAGATTTATTGTGTATTTGTTTGTTTTATTATTTGCAATACGCAAGCCTCCACTCCGTTAACAGTGCGCAGCATTTACATTTGCATGAGATGAGACATGAGAAAAATATATACATACACATATATGAGGTGAATAGAGAGAATTCAAAGATGACACCCAGCTTGTTCGCCACCCATGATGGTGAAGGTAGGGGTTAGGGTTACAGGTACACTGTACAATAACATTTATTTACAAAAAGACAATCATATTGCAATTATTTAAACCGGGATTTGTACTTCATAACCAGCTGTGCTTCTGGTGGACATGGCACAGTTGCAATGTTTGGTGGCAATGGATCACTGCTCTGCACAGAAACGTCCAAAATTCCATATCTGTGCTTCTCTAACACAGCAACAATAAGGCCTTTCACAAAGTCGAACTGCATTTCATCATAGACTGGATTGATCACCCATTGCTTACTTCGTTTTGAAAACACCTTAGTGTAGCGAGGCATCCTTACTTTACCCCTAGTCCTAGATTGTTCACGTCCGACATTGCTGTTATGGGCCAAGACTGCTAGTAGAGTGCGATGTTTCACGCCCCGAAAGCTAAAATGCAAGCGCTTTGGCCTGTACTTTAGGCACATATTGTGGAACACCTCCAAATTTCCTGTGTGACAGAATTCTGTCAGTCCTCTCAAATCTCTTGATAGAGTTTTGTCGAAAACAATCTTCGCAATGGCTTTGTGTGTCGGTGAAGATGGAATCAACCACTTCTTCTTCTTTGCCTCCTCTGGGGACAAAGGGCCATGTTCACATTGGTGGAAATGTAGGTTTTCTGACGAGCAGTGAACGTTCGTACAGTGGTGCATCAGTGACCGCCATTTTTCAAGTAGTATTTCCACTGACCCTTCACAAGTTTTTGAGCTCCACCAAAGATGGTTGGTGATAGACTGGGACCACTGCAAAATACTTTCAAAACCTTTTTTTTTCCTGCAGCCGAGATTTTCTTACTGATTGATTTAGCAAGGTGCCATACGTCGAATTGATGATTAATAAGCGGGAACTGCTCTCTCATTGTCTTGGCAATTGAAACGTGTCTGTCCGTGGCTATGAGGTCGATGTGCATTCCCCTTGATTGTAGATATTCCACTGATTTTATAAATCCTAGTTTCTCCATGGCCACTGAGGATGTACATTGTGTTACCTGCACGACCACCAAACTCACAATTTTCTTACTATCCATGTCCTGAAAGTGGTAGGTCGCACTGTCCATCGCCGGCTAGCCTGAAACGTTTCCCTTCGAATGTACTTACTAGAGACAATTGTTCAATTTTCCAAGCATCACTAATGGCCGGAAACAGATAATCACGTTGGTATATGTAGTACAGCGATTTAGAAATGAAATGGAGTCCCACAAACTGAAAGAAAGCCCCTAACTTTCTAAAACTGGAGCCACTAAAAAGTGATGCAGCTGCACACAGTAGATTGCCTGCTGGCATTTTCCCCAGCATCGTTTGTGCAGACCATGAGAACCTATGATTTAATCTACAGGCGGCATTTATTTTGACGTTACTGCCTTTTATTTGACGAGTCACATTAATCAATGGCTTCCCACATACTTTCCCTCTAACGGAATGCACACATTTCAGCATACTTATAATTTCCATCAAACAACTGTCGAATACAATGTATTTGCTCTCTTTCATTAGACTGTCATCCTGCGTCAACGTTGTTTCGGCCTGTGACGTTGCGGAGATTTCAACACATTGGAAAGTAATATCGCTGATATCAAGTTCTGATGCGTCTATGGATGCTGCGGCTGGTTCATTCTCTGTCATTTCGACATCTGTTACTTCAACATTGATGGGAGAACACAACAATGTCGACAGGTTTTTGGGTGGCAATTTTTTGGTGGGTGTAGATTGTGTGAATTGATCTGCAACTACTTCAGAGCTATCTTCAATACATTCAATATCATCTTCTTGTGGTGGTGCGGTCGCACTGTAGCAATGGTCCAATGCAACTTTGCTGTATTCTCCAAACACAGTTAATTCATGTTCTGGCCATTGGACATGAGCATCTTGAGCTTGAACACCACTCGCCTCAATTAATAGTTCCTCCTTAGTGTACATGGTCTGGCAAGCAACATCTCTCATTCGCTTCACTGTCTGTGTATGTATAGTTCTGACACCCACGGGTAACTAGAGGAGAGATTGGAAAAGGGATGTTCAGTTTAAACACAAGATAACGTGTAGTCCAATTGACTGGAAAAAAACATAAAATAGTCCCCAGCACAAACATTTTTTTAAAGTTATGAACTGTTTGTAACTAACCTTTTTTTGTTTTTTTTTCTTTGCAACTTTTTTGACTCGACCATCAATATCTGCACGCTGTAGCTCCGATTCGTTTCCGCATGTCCTCCCTTCCTCTTGCGCTGCAACGACTATATTTTCTGTATCCGCATAGACAGCACGGAATGAGGCTCCATCGTCTCCCTGAAACATAGTACTTTCATTACTATGTATCAAAATATTGTTAGCATAAAACACACATGAGGACGAACACACAGGTACATCTCAATAGCCAAACATGACTTAAACATTGTGTGCAACAATCAAACGACAAATATTCGACCAGTGATGATCTATTTCGATGGAGCTGTCAGTATCCATACCTCTGGCTCTGCATGGACTGCCATGAATGGTTGTATTGGAGAGGAGGCATCAGCATCTCCCTGAAACACAGTACTTGCATTAGTATGGTTTTCAATATTGGAAACATAACACACACTTGGGGTCGACGGCACAGGTACATATAAAGAGATAACCACAAATGATGCATTGTCTAAAACAATCAAGGAAAATATAAATATGCAGATTTCATCGACTTATTTCTCTGATTCCTTTACATCTGCATCATCAAAATGGGATGTTGGTATTGTAGTGGAAGCTCCGTCGTCTCCCTGAAACACAGTACTTGCATTAGTATGGTTTTCAAAATTGGAAACATAACACACACTTGGGGTCGAACGCACAGGTACATATAAAGAGATAACCGCAAATGATGCATTGTCCAAAAGAATCAAGGAAAATCTCAATATGATCACATTTCATCGACTTATTTCTCCGATTTATTTACATCTGCATCATCTAAATGGGATGTTGTGATTGTAGTGGAAGCTCCGTCGTCTCCCTGAAACACAGCACTTGCATTAATAGGGAAGAAAGTATAGCAAATGGAATCACGTTATATGATCAAGCATGATGGAGCTGTCAGTATCCATACCTCGTGCTGCTGAAGAATATCTATGGATGTTGCAAATGTAGTGCGCACTTCCGAAAGCTGTTGCGCCGATTCCTATACGCATGGTCCTGCTTCCACTTCCCCTGGAATTACTTGAATGTCAGGCTCTGCATCAAGTGCAGGGGTTGACGCTCCATCAACTGCCTGAAACATAGTACTTGCATTAGTGAGGATTACAATAGTGAAAACATAACACACACCTGGGGTCGACAGCACAGGTACATATCAACGGCTAACCACGAATGAAACATTGTGTAGAAGAATCAAACGACAAGAATTCCAGCTCTGATGATGACGCTCGATGGAGCTGTCAGTATCCATACCTCCTGCTGGTGAAGAACATCTAGAAATGTTGTAGATGTGGCGGACGCTTCAGCATCTCCCTGAAAGACAGTACTTGCATTAGTATCGATAACACTAATTATAACTGAAAACAAACACCAGTGGACGATAACTAAGGTGTATATCAATTCGAAAGCACTAACCAAACATTCGGTAAAATAATTACACGATAGAATAAAACTATTACTTGACATGCATAAAACAAGTCTGTAGCGGATTAGCCTAGTAAGATTACCTGATACGCGCTAGAAGTGGTTGATAACTGCAACCACGTCAAGGATGTAGAATGTTCTTGCTTCAGATTCAAGGGATAGGCAATATTAAAAATAGCCATGTAAGGCGACAGAATACTTGAAAAATGCTCAATACAGCACAGTTCCCTGTTCCCATATATATACATTGCGTTTGTGGGTTATGAAATCGAAAAAGAATATATTGATAAATGTCATTATTCAAAAAACTATACACTCATATCAATATTGAAATTATTACAAGGGATAGAACACCTACAATATCAATTAATCCATTCAGCTACCTACACACTACAGCAAGGCCTAAAGCTAAATCCGGACACTTGACTCACCGGTGGCGGAATGTGGACGAATAGAGTGGGAATAGCGTTTTCGAGCAATTTCCGTGACGTTCGCCGTTTATTCTTCTTTGTTACCCAACATGTGTACATGTCCAAGGAAAAGTGCCGGCTGCAGATGCGGTATCGATCAACCCTCTTGTCCTGTAAGTCTTGTTGGACTCTACTTTCCAGCTCATCCAGTGGATATCCGCAATGTCTGACCCATTCTCTTATTCGATCAACAGTTTTCGGGAATACATGCATTGTAGTGCCTTCAGATTTCGCATGGGTCTTCGAGGGGCAACCGCTAATCGAACAGGCAGGCATTGTTGATAAATCTGAAAAGTAAATATCGACATTATTATACAATCTTCAAGAATAAAGATTTGATACAAAAGTAAAGGAATCATACAATGATCAATGCAAGGTTTGTTTTGGTCGCAGGAACTATACCAGTTCATTATGTGCGGCTTAGTATTTGCATAAGTTGCAGAAATGTATAAATGATGTGACTAAAATCTGAACATGTGACTCGTCCCTTGGATGTTCTGTCTTGCACGAGAAGGAAACATGCTTACATTATAGACTGGACCCCCGAACGATGCAATTCGATGACAATAGACACAGATGAAAATAAATAGATCTATTGATAGCATAGCAATGGAAACTCAAGTCAATAGCAATGAGACCAATGAACATAGCACTATTGTGTAATCTACTCGCAAATAGATGCGAAATATGACTAGGATACATGGCCTTACCTTGACCAACAAACAGTTGGATTCAGCAAGCAGAGCAGTATGTTGCAGGAGAATAGGTGGGTGGCCACAGGTAGCACACTGATGGGTTTGCTCTAAGCGGTCACAGAAGTTCACGGATAGCACGACAACGAGCAGATTAGCGTAGATCTCAGTGGTTGCCAGGTAGCACGTTCAGGAGTGGACTTGCAAAGCACAAAGATGTTCTCATGAGACATATCAAGTGGTTTATAAAGTATTAGAAACAGGGGTGTGTTTGTGAATGAATGACGTATGTATCTTGTGAATGAATGACGTATGTATGTCGTGGTATTAGGGGGGCGGCCTGCTTCAAGGGGAGGCCTGGCTGGAGACACGGGGTCTGAGGAGGCCATGTGACCGATGGCCCCTTGGCGTGGGATACCTTTTGAAGTGTACATGTAGTTTGGCAACTTGGCCTTTCGCGCCCGTGACAGCGTGCATACACTGGCGCGAACCGCCTTTGATAGAGGGTGGGTGGGATGGAGGGCCTGGGGCATGCAGATAAGGCACAGGGAGACTGCTGAATGGAGACACACTTATGTGGATTGCAGGGGGGCGGCCTGCTTCAAGGGGAGGCCTGGCTGGAGACACAGTGTCTGAGGAGGCCATGTGACCGATGGCCCCTTGGCGTGGGATATCTTTTGAAGTGTACATGTAGTTTGGCACCTTGGCCTTTCGCGCCCGTGACAGCCCCCCATGCCAGCGCTCATCCACTGGCGCGAACCGCCTTTGATAGTATATCGTTGCTTATCAATAACAAATGCCACATACCAGAGATTCTTGTGAGCACAGACCCACACTTCAACCAGTGTATTATAGTGGTCAAGACCCTAAGGCCTGTATAATCCAATGGTAATTGTTAGTATAGATATATGTGTGACTTTTATAGAGACATAACCTACTGAAAGACTTTGAACAAGTGTTATTTAGTGCATGCATTATCGAGAATATGTTATGGTAGCTTAGATAGATAGTGACCACCCTGCTTCACAGCGACCAGACCTTCACCCATTCGGAGCACATCCTTGAATGGAGACACACTTGATTCATTTAAAAATTGAAACAACCGTTGTTAAAATATATGTGGTGTTTTATTTTGTATCTTATTTTCATGACACAAAAATACAAGACTTTAAAGATTATACAGGTCAGGTTGCAGCACAGCGAGAGAATATCCCCTGTACTGACCGCTGTCACTCGGGAACGTTTCTCTTATGGCACGAACGGCACAGGCCGGTATCACTCTTCGAACGCGGTGTCCAAGCCTCCCGTGGAGCCACCATGTAAAGGAACGATAGGCCACCAGCCTGTACCACCTGTGAAAAGGAATGAAACAAACTGTTTTTAAATGACCAAGATAAGTTTAATAAACGTTTGTTGTCAATGACAATTCTTGTAACTAATGGCATTCTGCACGGACAAATGCTATCTAGACAATGCACACTATTGAACGACTTTCATGCGTTACTATGATATGAATATATAATTTTGGATATAGTAGAAGAACATGAAAAAGGAGTGGCATGACAAGCAGAGTGTACTTACTCGTTACTCGGATTACGAGGACGAACAGTTGCGCGAAGTTCGTGCATAAGCACCATCATTATTCTCAACACGGCCCGTGTGAGGCAGGCTGCCCTGAAGTCTGGCAGCTCGGTGATGCATTGCGGTCGTGGCTCGCCTTCCGAAATGTAGGCAAGGCATCCTGAGTTTTCTGGGCAGCAGCAGTTCTCCTCCTCGGTTGGCATTAGCTCGCACCGATTGCATGTGCACCAGGTGGAGACGCCGTCCATGCGACTAGGCCCATGCTCTTCATCTGTTGATTCGTCCTGCCAACTGCCGTCCGAATCCCCATCGTTTTCGCGTGCTTCCTTTTCCAGTAGTTCCTCCTCGGTATACTCGGGCTCGTACATGTAGGGCATTATTGTAGCCATTGTGTGGTAAACAAAGTAAAATAATTTACCGAGATGGTACAGGTGTTCACACGGGCTACAAGCGGTGAAGGTAGCTGACCAGAGCACAGAAACGAGTCATAAAATACTCTAAGTAACACAGAGAGAGGAATGGAATCGAAAATCTGCTGCTGTGTGTTGTGAAACGGTCTGTTTATACTTATTGAGGAAAGAGGCGTCCTGCCATTTCCATGGCGACACGTCATTAGCTGAAGCGCAGCGAATGTTGACACAAGACGTGCTTTGGCGTTGGGAAATGGCCGGTACGAGTCTGCTGATGACAGGCTCAGGGGCGGGGGAATCGATTTAGTGCCGCAGAAGCAGGTCAGCCAGGGCGTTGCGGCAAGTGATAGGTTTATCACAAAATGGCAGCTCCCTGTTGCCTGTTTTTCACGTGCGTTTAATGGACGAAAACTCGGGTAAGGTCCATAGGAAAGTTTTCTAAAATCGAGCCACTTAGGCTTAAAAAAACATGGCCGACCCGTAGGGACAATAACATTTTTTACTGGACCATGCCTTTAAGGGAGTGATTAAAGTTCTTAGATACCTGTTGGCATATTCTAGGTATATTTGATGTTAGAAGAAGTGCTGTAGTAAGAAGAATTGTGATGGCGTATTTGAAGTGTAGTGCAATGAAGGATATTTGTAAAGTAGTTAGATACCAGTTTGCATATTTTAACGGTTTATAGTGCTACAGTTCAGTGACTAAATTTGGGTTTAAGGAATATTAAGTAGGCATTTGTTAGATTTGCTGGTAACCTATGTTTTAGAGGAGCGGAAATGTTGTTACATTCAAACAAACCACTTCTTTTTTTAACGTATACAGTATAGTGGCCTGCAGTGGTTGTGGCACCAGTGTGGTAAATTATGCATACTGATGAGGTTTTCTTGCCAAGAGATTCTTGGCCGTGTGTGAAGCTAGTAAGCTTATCATTGTTTTTGATACTATCTGCATTATACTTTAAATGCATTAGTATCAGATATCAGCTATGTGAGTTTATTTGTATGTGGAACGATTGTCTAAATTGCAAAAAGTGCATAATATGCCATGATTTGCATTTTGCAGAAGCTGGTGAAATGGAGCGATTCACAATTTGGTGTGGATACAAACGCAAATCGTTCATTAGGGATGCTCTCTTGTGAAACATGGTTGTTGAGACTGCATCGATGTGTGCATGTGTATGAAATCTGTAAGATTTAATTTATATATACTTGTAGTAAGTACATTAGAAATTCTTGTGGATCTTCCTGTGTGTTTATGGTGAATTTCACTATTCCTATAAAAAAAAGTCCAATTCTTGCCTTATATCTGAGACACTTTACGTGTTGTCAGGGTTATTTGTGGCATCTCTACGAAGGACAAGCATTTTTAAACAAAACTGGTCTGAGTCGTTTGAGCAAATGTTTTGAACAATTGGTGGTAATTGGAAGAGAAGATTAATTGCTACATTTGCATAGCAATTTACTCCAGTTGTGTTGCTAAATTTAAAAGGACCAGAGAGTTGTGTTTCTATGTTATTTGCTGGGTCTGCACTTGTTTTTTCAGAAGAAATATTTGTCCTTTTGTCTTCTGATGGAGTAGCAGTTGTTTTTTGTTTCTTTAGTGACAATGTTGGGAGATCTCTTATAGGTTATGTTTGTATTACTTTTCTTTTTAAAGGTTCAGTTTTTTGAGGTACAGGGTACATATCTAGATAGGGGGTGTACAGTCCATGCAGCCTGTTGTATAATAGGATGCAATCAATATCAGCGTTGACTTTGTATGCATCAAAGTTGAGCAATAATAAACCTTGAAGTGTACGTAGACGTGAAAGTGCTACGCAACTCATTCCTTCCTTAAAGACTGCGCTGCCAATGTCAATCAATTTTTGATCTAGGTTAAGAACTTGCGATTTGTGAATAGTGACAGCATATGCAAGAGACGTGTTCTCTGGGTACGTACATGTCTTTGAAAAGAAGTAATCATGCTATTATGCGGCCTATTTCTTTAACTTCTGCAGGTTTGTCAAAGTGGATGTTGGCAAACTGAATGTTGTTGTCCTGTGGATATGTTTGGAAGCCAATAACTGTACCAATTGCTCCATTGACTAAACCTTGTTCTAGGTCAAGGTTATATTTTAGAATTACTTTGCAATTTAGACAGAATATTAACATTTTCTCCAATCCAGCTGTGTTGGAGATATATTTTTCTAAGCTATTCAGTTGTGCTATTGCTTGCTGACACATAGGGAGTGTAGTGCCATGCAATTCTAGTTTGTCTGTGAAGCCAATATGCAGTAAGGGTTGCATTTCTTTTTTTAACATTGTTTCATTGAATTGACATTAAGGACATGCATTTTATATTTTGTTGAGTTAATTGTTCCATTACATCAGGAGCAGATGTGTTTCACCATACAGCTCATGGATTAGTCTACTATTTAAGAGGGATTTTGCATCTTTAGTAAGCAGACTCGTTGTAATGCTTTTTAAAACGTTAGCATAGGTGTGGTCTGCATACTGATGCATGTTTTGAGTTAGTTCTTTGTACTGAAAATGTTGCCACAGATTTACATTTCCTATACTGCTGAGTGTTTTGTGGCATTGTTTGTGTCCTAATGTTTGGAAAATAGTTTGACCTTTACTGGTGCTAACTGTAGGAAGTGTCCACAAACAATACGTGTCTTCCGTCAAACAGTTGTTCGAAGTCGGTTTTTAGGACTTCTTGCATTCTGAGGTGAATTAAAGCCAACATGAGGTTGGAAACCTTGCTTACTTCCTTTATTAGGAGTACTTTCATGTGTTACGGAATTCTGTGCACTTCAGTAGCAGCTTCTGCTGATAATCTGTAGTATTCTAATTTGCTTTGGTGTTCTACTGGAAGGAGCAATAGTCGGTATAAAGTTACACCCCCTATGTTGTAGGCAGCTAAACCTGTGGGGGCTGTTACAACAGCCGAAAAGGTTGTTGTTCGTTAAGTTGTGTAGAAATTTACTGATTATTTTAATTAAGAATGTTTTTCCAGAACCAGCTTCACCACTTACATACAGGAGCAGGGGTTTATAATTTGTATAGCTACAAATGTTAGTTTCATGTTTAAAACTATGTTCAATATCTTCAGTGACTTCTAGATAAATGTTGAGTTGTTCATCATTTAGCTGTGACTTGAGCACAAGTCTTCTTCGGATTGTTTATATTGATACACGGTGTTTTCTACTTCAGTCATGGGTATTTCTGCTTCATTTAGAATGAGCGGCTCTCCAATTGGTTCTTGGCTTCCTGTAAGGGAAGGTTGACTGCCCTCAGGAGTGTCTTTATCTAGTTGAGCGTCAACTTCTTCCTCTTGTTGGCGTTCATAGTCCAACATTTCTTTGTATTGCTTGAAATTGGTATTTGTTATACTGCTTTCATTTGCATTAAATGCAGCTTCAAATGAGTCATGGTTACTTAAATGATCCATGGATACTGGTGAGTGCAACAAATCTTTTATTAGGAGAACTATATAGACCCCACCAGATAAATCAAGAATTTCTTCACAACTGAATAAGAATGGGCATCTATGTGCTTGTGTTACAAGTAGGGATGTACCGAACTTCGGCTCCGAGTAAGTATTCGGCCGAATTCTGGCTGACAAAAAAGCTATTCGGCCCCGGCCGAATAGTTTCTTGCTATTCGGCTCCTGCCGAATACTTTGTCATTCGCATTTGAATACAATGCAAAAAGAACTCAGAAAGGCAAATATAGACTTCAGTTTGCAAAAGTTAATAGAATTATACCAGACACTTAGCCACCAAACCAGACAAATTGCTATCACACTGCTGTAAAATATCTTATATTGTAATTTTTCTTTTTAGGGCATGTTTTGTTACATATTCTTAGACATGAAAGGTCCTTCCTCACCTTTTATAATTAGCCAGCAACAATAGAAGAAAGAAAATCTTTTCTTTTGGCGATGTTTATATGCAATATGCACTTTCTTCAGTTGGAAAAGACAAACTGAAAGAAATGTGCCTATTTCACTTTAGGATACATTAATTTCCTGTCATGTCACTTCCCATTGTGTATGTCATAGTCCCCCCTTTTCTTTTTTTGAGGACTTGAGTCCAGTGTTTAACATTATCTGATATTTTATCAGGAATTATAAGGTGCATATGTTTGTGTATTGGCGAGAAGGAGTGACGAGGATAATTGAAAAGTGAGCAGCATTTGTTCCTATGGGCCATGCCCATGGAGAAACATTAAGAATTCACAATAGGTAGTGGAGACTAGCAAGGGTGTGTTATGTCAGGCCAAGTAATAGGCCCCCACCTAACAGGCCTCTCATAGGAATGTGTGTTGGGTAATCTCTCCAGTTTCAAGTGGTGTGAAGTAGCAACGGGTGAAGATATGTGTGAGGACTCTGTATGAGACAGAGAGCTGTGCTCTGTTGGTGGAATTTGTAGGATGTAGAGTTGGGAGAGCCAGAGAATTTCTGGGATGGGCCAAGTCGGGCCGAGCCTTGGAGTACAGCTTCGCTCCAAGTGGCAAACGTGGGCTGAACCGGAAAAATTAGCATGTAAGTCTTGGAACCAAAGACCCCATTGCTGACACTCTGCCGGCATACAGTGCAAGCCCCCATTACTAGCATCCTGCTTCCCCAACACCTCCACAAACTTCCTACTTGGGGCCTGCAAACCCCTTACGGAAATACCATACATGGCATTCCACCTCTCACCCTAACAAAAATCCCCTACCTGGAATTCTGCTGGCCCATCCCTACTAAACAAATGCCTGCAGGGCCTCCCACCTCCCCAGACCCCTCAAAGAGATAACACTCTACACCTACTCGGAGCAATCAGACAATGAAGGTTAAATATGCTTTTTTTTCTGGCTTTCATACTTTAAATAAAGATGCTAAATTGATTACAATGAAAATAAATACAAGTATAGAATGAATTTAAAATGGTGCTTTTTTTTTTAATAAGTGTGTTTTCTCAAGTTTGAAACATGATATATTAAATAAAGCAACTATTCGGCTTCATATATGGCTTCGGCCGAATAGTTCACAAACTATTCGGTATTCGGCCGAATACTAAATATGCTATTCGGCACAGCCCTAGTTCCAAGTTCCATATTCCATTAAACACTTCTATTATAATAAGCCACCTTCTTCTCTCCATGGTTTAAACAGTTGCAGTAGGGCCATGTAATACAGTTCCCTATGTTGCAGAGATTTAAATGATCATTTTATCTCATTAATTAGACTGGGTTTGGTAAGTTTGACTAGGCTTCCTTTCCAAGTTGAGACTACATATTTGACAGTTGTCTCATCTGGTGTGACATTATTTTTGTAGGAGTAGTTTTGGGCTATGTGGTACAGGCACATGTTTTCCAAAGCAGGACTTCTGTTTGGGTAGTATGTGTCCCGTAAATAATGTAAAAAAATATCCTGGCTGTTGGGATCATTTGTGGCTATTGCTTCTATCTCTTGGTAGGATTTTAGTACTGGGATGATGCTGGACCAAGGTTTAGCCAGACAATTGGCCTCATTACAAGTGTGGCGGTCCGGAAACTTACCGGCACCCTTGTGTCAGGATTAGTCAGGCGAGTACAAAGGCAGCGAATATGGCAAGGGGAATGTGCACTAAATCACACAGTGAATAGCTTCGAATTAAACTACGTGCACACAGGAACAACGACTCATGTATGCTAGAACCCAGGAGTGCAAATAGAGTGTGACAACAAAACCAATATATGAAAAGGGATGTGGGGTAAGCACCTGACCGCGAGGAAAGTCAGCAAGCGCCTTACCCCCAATTGCTGTTACAGGTACTGACAGCGCTAAACCCACGTGGAGGGCAAGCAATGACAGGATCTGTGAACGAACACTCTTGATGGTATTAAATAAGGGAACTAAAGAACAGTACTCACGAGGACGAGATAAACCTCTTGAATGTCAGCTAGCCCACGAATCCTGTTGATGAAACTGGGACCCAGAAAGGCTATAACAGCAATGGGAGGAAAACTAAATACCTAAGTTGGAATAGTGATTACAAATTAGTGAGGAAAACATAAGCATTCACACAGGAGCTAGCTACAACCGCACACCACACCTAATAATCAAATGGGAAATAAATGCAGAAGTGCAATGGAAAACATGGAACGGATCCCAATAGAAAGTAAGGATCAGGAGCAGGGAAAAACGAAATAACCAATGCTAACTTCCCCCTACCCCTCCAAGGAAAAGACAGGAAGCTAATCTAAGAGGAAGGCTAAGGCATACGGGTTTACAGCAGCAAAGGACAGAGTCAAAGAAATATAGAACACAGACAAACTGGGCTGCATCTAAAAGGGGAAAGCACTGAGAAATGCTGCCTGCAAACAGAGGAAGACAAAAAGGGAATCAAGGGAGCGGAAATCAATTAGCGCATGAATCCGAAATCCAGGGCGGAGGAACAAGAAAACAGGAACTAGGAACTAGGTACAAAAGCTAAGATCAAGGAAAAAAGGTACTAGTCACAACAGGAAACACTGCAACGATGACCAGCGCTGGACTGAAGTAAGACAGAGGCTTTTAAAGCTGCTTAACGAGCACACGCCTCAGGTGTGCTGATTGCTGCACCTGCAGCCACAGGTGTTGCCTATCCTCCACCCAACCTTGTCCTGCAAGGGTGGAGGTGAAGCAGTGGGCCAGGCATTCTGGGAAGCATAGTCATTTGGTTAAAGAAGCATGCTGGCTGCCAAAAACCTGGAATGGATCCGGAAGGGAAGTAGCTTGGAAAATAGGGTTTTAGCGCTCCCAATTCATCACAGCACTGTAGCATAAGGTTCGGAGGAAAAGTCCAGTAGGGAATAAACCCCAAATCATGCCCCCAAGTGGTGGGAACGGGAGCGAAGGGAGCGAGTCGTGACAGTATACCACCTCCCACAGCCGTCTTCGGGTGCCCGCCACCCGCACGAGACATCTTCTTTCCATGATGGGAGTGCTTTTTCTTTGGAGGTGGCACTGATGGAAATGGTGGCCTGTGGGCAGAGGCAGATGGACTTCCATGATAGGAGCGCTTTGTCTTTGGAGGTGGTACTGATGGAAACGGTGGCTTCTGGTGAGGAAGAGACTCATGGTTCGAAAGAAAGGCATGAAGGACTTGCAGGACCTGAAGCAGAGTTGGAAGGTCCAGGAAGCTCAGTCACTGGGAGTGGACCCTTATAAGTCTTTGAGGAGGGAGGCAGGCTGGTGCAACATGCCTTAGACAATGGTAGAAGCCCTGTTAGCCTTTCTGCCGAGAGTGGACATGCGGGAGGTGAGGAAATTGCTGGCTTCAGGAAAGGTTCATGTTCAGCCATTAGAGAAGGTGGCGGCTGAGGTAGAGGTTCAGATTTTCTTCTGTCATTCATCTGGGAAAAGGCTTGTGGTTGAAAGTGACTAAGGTTTGACTGCACATGTTCTACGCCTTGGAGACCTGAAAGTCCAATGGGTTGTACAAGGCTGGTACTCCTGGTGACAGTCGTGTAGCCACTTTGTTGCACTTGGGATACAACAGCAGGGACGTTTGGCATACTGATAGGAGTGATAGACGCAGTACTTGGTATTTCAGGCACACTCGCAGAAGGAGCAATAACAGACACATTTTGAACTGCAGCAGTCATTCCCTTCCTTTGGCTACTAGCACCCAACTGGTGCTTCTTGGCGGAATTCTGTTGCACAAGTCCTGTAGGTAATTCGCCGGTCTGCACCTCCCCCTGTGCACACCCAGGTGAGTGGTTCTGACTCATCACTTGGTCCAGCTTGATGACTCTGAAGCGGGTGCTGGCAAAAGTCTCAAACTCTGATGCTGCATTTTTAGGAGGCTCTGATGCTAAAGTGAAGCAGTTGGGAGAATCGTCTTGTGGAAAAGGCAGGCATTCTGGTGCTCCTCCTGAAGCAAAAGAAAGGCAGGCTAGACGTTCATCGACAGTAAATGGTTGGGATTCAGGAGGAATCGCTGGAGCAGAAGAAAATACAGCAGGATCTGATGGTGTAGACAGGTATACCTCTGATATTGGCAGCCAGGCTAAGCAGGATACAGGCGTCTCATGAACTGAAGGCAAATACTCAGTATACTCCGGGACTGAAGACATGCACTTATGATGGACTACCGGAGGCTCTATAGCTGAAGGATGATCTGCAGGATGAGTCACTGTAGCTGAAGACAGGCAGGCCAGAGGAAACCTTGAGGCTGAAGGCATGCAAGCTGGAGCAATCTCGGTTGCTGGATACAAACATGTCCAGGTCTTTGGGACTGGCTCTTGAATAAATGGCAGACATGGCAGCGGTTCATTGGGTGAAGACACGTGTGCCAAAGATGACTGCAGGGCTGTGGGTTGGATCATAGAAGAGTCAATGGTTGTAGGAGGACAGACAGAAGTCTCAGAAGTTGACAGAGACATTGGTGGCTCAGGAATGGAGGGCACCTTTAGGGCAGTAGACTCCTTGGCACCAGTAACCAAAGACTGAGCTGTACCCTTGCAGTCCTTTTCTTTAGTGGGTGACACAGAGTCTTTTTCTTTGTAGAAGTCAAATTCAACCAGTGGAATTACCATAGTAAAGTCTCTGTTAATCAGGATTTCGTCAATTGTCCATTCCTCTGTCTTAGCTTCTGAAAGAGGCAGATTTACAATCAACAGCTCAGGAATCGCCTGCCGGTTTTTTGGTTCTGTATACTGTGGAATGAGACCATCAGAAGATGAAATCTGTACTGTTTCTGACTGTTCGTATTGATCAGAATTGGCAGAAGGAAGAGCGAACCCAGAGGTAACATCGTTTTCCACATCAGCTTGAACATCTACTTCAGTCTCAGCAGCTGTATCAAGAGCAGGGCCTAAGCCTACTGTAGTGACTGAATCTGTGTATGCCACCATTGTGGATTGTGTTTGGAAATCAGAAGTTTGCATGTGTGCTAGGTCAGAATTATGACAAACTGCTACACAGGAGATTTTAGGTAAAGGAGTGGCTTGTAAATCTTCAGCTAACTGCAATCCCTGACAAACAGCAGAACCATTGTTAGAAACTGTGCCCAGATTAAGCGCTGTGCTAGAAGAAAGACTTTCACTCCCAATAGATCTAACATATTGACAAATATCATGGTTTACCAAAGTCTCTGCACTCAGGGGCTGAACAGTGTTCACTTCATCAAAATCAACGGATAAAGTCTGAGGTGTATTCAGTAAAGAGTGCAAGGTTTTATTCTCCTCTTGTAAAGAAATGAATTCTTGTCTTAACTCCTCAAGCTTAGCTCTTAGCATGCCCTGCATTAACTGTACATCACTATCAGTAGGCACAGGGGGAGGCATAGTGGCATCAGGGCTGGATCCTGCACTAGCAATCTGGATGTGCACCGATTGTGCCTTGTCCTCTACTGCTTTCAGGTTCTGAGATTTATACTTTCTCTTACTAACTTGGTCTGTGTTTCCCTTAAGCAAACTATTGACATTAGACCTCTTGGCATTAGGGACTACAGTATGTACTTGTGCAAAGGAGTATGCTTTAGACTGAGGGTAGAAAACAGAAGTTATGCAAGGAACCCCTCCATTCTTTATGTTTGTACCATGAAACTGTTCTATCTGAGGTGAAGCACAACTGGAATCATGGGGTTCAACAACAGAGGTACTCTTGTATAATATGTCTAACAGTGTGTTGTTTTCTGTGGCTAAGGCTTGCGCTGACATAGAATCTGGATCAAAACAAAAGATAGAACTAGGATCAGCCAATGTAGGATGTGCCATCCTATGGGAAAAATACTTTGCACGTAAATGCCCATTCGTGACAAGGAGTTCATTTAAGTCAGGACTAGTGATTTGATTGTCACAGGTAAATGTAGGGGAAGCTTTCTGTACAAACATGTTAGCGGCCTTGCTGCCTTTCTTTCTTAAACTTGCCATATTCAATGGGAATTTTGGGCTGGTCATTCTGTCAGGATTAGTCAGGCGAGTACAAAGGCAGCGAATATGGCAAGGGGAATGTGCACTAAATCACACAGTGAATAGCTTCGAATTAAACTACGTGCACACAGGAACAACGACTCATGTATGCTAGAACCCAGGAGTGCAAATAGAGTGTGACAACAAAACCAATATATGAAAAGGGATGTGGGGTAAGCACCTGACCGCGAGGAAAGTCGGCAAGCGCCTTACCCCCAATTGCTGTTACAGGTACTGACAGCGCTAAACCCACGTGGAGGGCAAGCAATGACAGGATCTGTGAACTAACACTCTTGATGGTATTAAATAAGGGAACTAAAGAACAGTACTCACGAGGACGAGATAAACCTCTTGAATGTCAGCTAGCCCACGAATCCTGTTGATGAAACTGGGACCCAGAAAGGCTATAACAGCAATGGGAGGAAAACTAAATACCTAAGTTGGAATAGTGATTACAAATTAGTGAGGAAAACATAAGCATTCACACAGGAGCTAGCTACAACCGCACACCACACCTAATAATCAAATGGGAAATAAATGCAGAAGTGCAATGGAAAACATGGAATGGATCCCAATAGAAAGTAAGGATCAGGAGCAGGGAAAAACGAAATAACCAATGCTAACTTCCCCCTACCCCTCCAAGGAAAAGACAGGAAGCTAATCTAAGAGGAAGGCTAAGGCATACGGGTTTACAGCAGCAAAGGACAGAGTCAAAGAAATATATAACACAGACAAACTGGGCTGCATCTAAAAGGGGAAAGCACTGAGAAATGCTGCCTGCAAACAGAGGAAGACAAAAAGGGAATCAAGGGAGCAGAAATCAATTAGCGCATGAATCCGAAGTCCAGGGCGGAGGAACAAGAAAACAGGAACTAGGAACTAGGTACAAAAGCTAAGATCAAGGAAAAAAGGGACTAGTCACAACAGGAAACACTGCAACGATGACCAGCGCTGGACTGAAGTAAGACTGAGGCTTTTAAAGCTGCTTAACGAGCACACGCCTCAGGTGTGCTGATTGCTGCACCTGCAGCCACAGGCCCAACCCAACCTTGTCCTGCAAGGGTGGAGGTGAAGCAGTGGGCCAGGCATTCTGGGAAGCATAGTCATTTGGTTAAAGAAGCATGCTGGCTGCCAAAAACCTGGAATGGATCCGGAAGGGAAGTAGCTTGGAAAATAGGGATTTAGCGCTCCCAATTTATCACAGCACTGTAGCATAAGGTTCGGAGGAAAAGTCCAGTAGGGAATAAACCCCAAATCATGCCCCCAAGTGGTGGGAACGGGAGCGAAGGGAGCGAGTCGTGACACCTTGTTTCCGGACCGCCACACTACAAGGCTGCCTGCTGGGGCTGCTGCTTCCAAGAGGTCTGACCCTTATGTGACCAGCGACCTTGGCAGGCAGAGTTGCCTTGGAAGCAATGGCACCATCAGCAACGGTGCTGGTGCTTCTGAGTGCCCATTCCCATGGAGTCCTCCTAGATTCCATGGGAATGGGGACTTATATTTTGCTGTGCCTGACTTCCCGGGCCCGCCAGGACTTGTAATGTCCTGGTGGCTGTGAGAAGCTAGGTGCCCGGAAACAGTGTTACGAGGTTGGCAGCAACCCGCCGGTGCGAGCTTGTAATGAGGCACAATGTGTTCAGATTTGCCATATAGGACTTTACCTGTTAAACAGTCTGTAGCTTTGTAGCACCCGCATTCTCTATGGCAGAGCAGTTTTATACCAAAGTTGTACAATTTTTGTCTATATGTATCTCTATATTTGCATTCCACAAGAGGACAATGATTGAATTGTAATCATTGATGTACTTTGATGCTTCATCCTTTTTAATGTTGTATGTGTTTTAGGTGATTTGTTTTTTACACTGTGTCTAACAGAAGACATCAAGCTATTTACTTGTCCTTATTCTGAAACAGGTCTAGGGAATCCAAAACAACATTTGGTATAGTATTTACAGTAAGTAACATGCTTCTACACTTTACTCTCATATGCTCAATGGAGATCCTTTGGCTTGACACATTTGATATGTTTCTAATACATTTTCTATGGTGTCTTTGGAGTGTAATGGGTGAATTGTATACTGGTCCAACATGCTGGCTGCAGTAATAGGATCTACACATTTAAATTGGCCAGTTGGTGGTGTATCCTGAATTATTTGGTTGATTTCTCTTAAGTTCTCCTCTATATTTATATCTTTATAATTCATTCATTGTTTTCTTTTAAATATTGTAGGGCTTGTTTAAGTCAACACGCTGTTTGTTGGTACACCATTAACTAGTACAATCAAAGATTGGTCTATTGTCTGTTGTGCTCCTACAGTTTCTACATTTTCTTTAAGATCTAATGGCAAACACACCACTTTGCCACAAAAGCCTTTTAGTAACTCAGAAGGAGGTAATTTGGCTGTTTTGGGTTGAAGGTGTATTATAGCTTGAAATCGGTGTACTGTTTGGATTATAATGCTCTCATACAAGTTAAGTTGTTGGAAAGTCTTTGGAAGTGGGAATATTTCTAAGTTATTAGTGACAGCACGTGATGGCATTTGGTTATTGTCAAGCTTTGTATTGCAGTACGTGCAAACTATTGAGGGGTCATTTATTTTGTATTTATTTTCTGTTCGATATATAAAGCTAATTGGAACCATTGGGATTCCTCATTATCCTCTATTTTGTAGGACATATTTACTATTTTTGCGCTGTTTTTATAAAACTCTCTGCGACAACAGAGGCATACTTGGTCTGGTATTTCAGCAGATGTGTTTTGAAACATTGCTATTTCTTTTTTGTATGTGTTTGTTAGGAGGTTGGTGTTTGTAAGCTTTTCAATAATCTTTTCTGAAGTTACTAAATTTTCCCTAGGAAACTTCAGTTCCAAAATATTTACTTTGTATGTGCTCTATTTCTTGAAGGAGTTGTTTGGCTGTTACATGTTGGAGAATGTTATTTACATTTTGCAGTTGCATAGCAGGACTTTTTGCATAGTGCAATCTATGCACAAGGTTCCTTGTAGTGGAATGGTGTGTTGCTAACATTTTGATGTGGTGAATTTTGCAAGCAGTTCCCGAAATGCAGGCTAATGAATGTCCTCGCAGTGCAGCGTGACTGTGCACTGGACAGGAGTACATGGTTTGTAAAGTTTTCATTCTACTTTCGCCTTTTAATTTCACATAGTGATGGAGGAATTGTCGTAAAGATTTGAAGGATTGTTGGCATACGTTGCACATTGAGCTGCATGTCCATTTGTATGCTGTGTGGATTGTTTGGGCGAAAGGAACACTTGGTTCAATGTTTGCTGGGGATTTCTTTTCTATAAGGGTTTCTTGTGCCATAATGGTGTGTCCTACCATTTCATACCCTCGGCCATTACTGCATATGGCAATTGTTTTTTTTGTTCTTGTTTATAAGCCTCTTCTTTGAAATGTGGTTCTGTGATGCTTGTGTGAATCCATTCACCTTCACAGAAGTTTGAAAAGGTATCTATATTGACAATGTGCATGTTTAGAAGTACTTTTTGTAATTTACTGACTAATTTAGTTAGTAGTTTCATTATGTTCAAAATTAATATTAAAACGTTATTTTCAGTAGAAATGCGCTGTCAATTAGAGATTTGAGTGTTAGAGATTTCAGTATTAGTCTTCTGCAGTAGTTTTTAAGGGTAGATTATGACTTTTCAGCTGTCTTCATAAGATTGTGAAGCACATACATTTTTCGAATGCTTCACTGTGGCTATGTTAACAGTAGGTTTTGTTTTGTCTATACATTTTATTTTTAGATTTAGTTTTTGGAAGAGGGGCCTTACTTACTTAGTGCTCACTGGTTCAGTTTTGTTGAGTTTTGTTGAGTGACGTTACTAGCAGTTTTGCTTTTAATGTTTTCAATAAATTGTTTCAGAGACAGCTGACTATAAGGCTTGCTTTTTATTCTCATCATTTTTCTTTGTTTTCTATGGAGTTGCTTTTTAGTAGGCATTCTGTTGTGTCTGTTGGAAAAAAATAAAGTTTGGGGGTGAAAATTATGGTACATATATGGATGTATTGTGAATGAGTGTGTGAATGTGATGGTAGAGATGAATAGAGTGCTTTGTGATTTTACAGTGGGATGATTATTATGGATGGGAATGTTATACAAGTGTGTAGAGGTGTGAAGGGTTTGTGTTAGTAAGAGAAGGGTGGTGTGAATAAATAAGTAGGGGCATCTCTTCATTGTCATGCGTTCTGCGTTTCTGCATTTGGCTGAATGAGAAATAATAAAAGCTTTTGATAGCATGTGTATGTATCTGTCCTCCATCTACAGAACTGTGTAGGCATGTTCTTTGTGTACATGAGTGTAGCGCTGTACATGGTTTCAAGTGTACTTAATGACTAACGTGGCTATGCCGTGGTGTCACTAATGACGTCAGTGCAGTGGTTTCTCGACATTTAGTCAACATCATCCATCATGGCATTTGGGTCTATGACCATTGTTGTAGCACCTGTATCCATAAAGACATTTACAGGATAAGGTTTGAATGGCTGTCTAAGAGAGTACTTCTCTGCATACCTGTCAGTCAATGGTGCTTCTGGGGATTGTCGGAATAATGAGTGGCTTTGTGCATTCTTGACTCTTCAGGCCATCATGGGGATGAGAGGAGGGGCATTCCTGGGACCCTCTCTTCAGTCCCCCCTCTGGTCGACATGTCAACCAATCCTCCATACTTCGTCACTCTTGCTCTTGGTAGCCATATCTTTGTTTCTCCTCCAAGATGTCCATAGTAATTTGCATGGTCATCAAAACTGCAGGTCATATAGCTGCACTCTCCTTCTGGGTTGCACCATACCCATTTCCCCTGGTATCTGTTATTTTCGAATGGATTGTTGAATGTTATCATTTCAATAGGGAACATCGGAATTTCCTTTATCCTTGCTCTCAGGCATTTCCTTTCTTCCACAATCTTGTCTTTTTCTTTCTCCATATTCACATCCACCTTCACATTCATCCCTATCGTCTTTTCAGTAGTTTTGTGGCATTGTGTAATGCAGAACTTCACCACACACAGTCCCACTAGTACCAATATTAGTGTTCGTACTAACACTTTCAGTCCGTCTGCTAACCATGATGGCATCAATGACCATATATATGACAACCAGCTCTGGTCCTTTTCTGCCCCTTTAGCTTCTTCCTCCATCTTGGCATGCATTTACGATAGTCTGGTCACTGCTTCTGTCGATGTACCATTATCTCTGTCATTTGCAGGTACAAATGGTCAACAGCAACTCCCGATCTTGGCACAAACTCCTCCTTCCATTGCTGTTAGAAGGTCTAAAACGTACCTGTTTTGCAGTGCCATTAACCTTACTGCTCGGAGCACTTATTTTATCGCATTGAAGCCATTTACTGTAGAGTTTATAGTCTGCATCAGCTCCCATCTGGTTATCTGCTACCATTTCGCGTTTGTGTATATCTGGAAAGCTGTATATACTGACGCGAAAAACATCTCTGTCCTGCTGAACAACCGATGCTCAGGTGGCACACCGTTTAGTGATGCTTCTGATTCTGATGAGAAATATTTTTTTTTAGTTTTTTTTTTAGTTTATTTTAAACAATTTTTATTAATTTTCAACAACCAAATCTGATGAGAAATAGTTGTCTCTTTTCACTATACTCACTTCTACTGATCTTTTCTTTCTTCCCTTTTCTTCCACTTCCATCAATCTTTTCTTTATCTTGTTAGTATCCATCTTAGGGAAATCATCTATCTTCAGGCCCTTTTGTGGTACTACAAGTGCTGGCATATTGATGTGCATCAATGAGCAAACTCCTCCCCAGTTGGGTGGCAGCTTCTCATATGCCTTGGATCCACACGCCCAATAGTGGTCCATTAATACTGCTGTGCCAACCTTCATTGCTGGATCCTTCTCTGTGTACCTACGCTCTGTGCTATCTCCAACCGAAACTGCATCTTCATTCTGGTAACATAATGCTGGTTTCTTTAGTGGTATTATGGGCATTGGTCCAACTTCATTGTCTATACAGGGGAATTATTTGGTGCTTGCATCCCACTCTTTCAGGCACTTATCGTTTTTCTCCTTGGACTGTGTTTACTGGTGCTTGTACTAGGGTGTGTGCTTTGCTTCCTACTACTCCCTCTTTCCATTCGTCTGCTGTGTATACTTGGCCATACATGAGTATCTGTGGTCTCTCCCAGCATCCTGGTTCTCCTCCCATTTCCTTGACTCCCCTCTTTGGGCATGGTAATTCCTTCAGTGTTATTGTTTTTGTCTCTCCTTTCTGGGGACCATCAGTAATGTATTGGATTGCTTGGCCCAATTGCCAGTAATTGTTCATCATGTCTTTAGGCACTCATGGCATATGGGATTAGTCAGTGAGATATAGGTCCACCCCTCCCATGTCTGTATCAGCACTGCGCTTACCTCTATTTACTGTGCTTACAGTGCTCCCTTTTCCACCTGACATGGTCATACCACCTGCTGGATTTAGGGTAACCTTAGTAGAGGATAGAGCAGTTTCACTGGCTGCGACAGATATTCGCCAAAACAGTAATGCAAAAACCCCACTCGGAAATAAGAGACGAGACAGGATAAGCATATTCTTCAATAATCCCCTCCATTACCTGTGCTGCGTGGATCCTAATGCAGCTTGAAGATATCATTTGCTTGCCTAAAATGTGCAGAACTGAGCGTTAGTGTGTTAATGTTGTAGTAGTTCAAGCACTGTTAATCATGTAATCTGTCATGGCAAAGATGAATAGTTGTTCTCACACAACTTTAATTCTAGGGTCTCTGAGGATTGCAAGGATGGATGGATCTCCTCTTTCTAGTTGTGGGTAAGCTTGGGTCAAATACTCTATGAAAACATGATAGTACACATTTGGAGGACATGCTCGGAATCTGTTAGATTTTCTGATGAATTGGACAAATTGGCTTTGGAAAGTATCCGGTTGCGGATCAGTGGGCAGCATGGAAGAAATACAATAAAAACAGTTGCACTAACAAACAGACAGTGTACCCTCACTCTGGATGTGTGGGAAGTCCTTGCCCTAGCAATGCTGCCAGTGAGCGAGTAACCATTGGGTGTCCTCTGCTTGGCAGTGCTGCTTCCAACTTGTCTTCTTGCTCTTCTCGTTGAGGATCGTTGGCCCTGCTGATGTCATTGCCAGGTGAGGCCACAGCTATGTAGGGCTTGATGTCTCCCAAATAATGCCAGACGCTTTTCCCATTAGCTTGACAACTCTTTCTGTCACTGCTTCCACTTTATGGGGAACCGTGAACATGGGTGCGTCCCAATGTCTAGTGAAATTCCGAAGAAGAACCTGGTCTCCTCTGTATAGAGGTGGCTGCTTAAGTAAGTCCTCATTGTTCTTGAAGTTGCCGTTTTCTTCTCCGACTTCAGGCCCCTCCTGGTGTCTTTTCAGCTGGTGAGAAATAAAAGAGGCACTAGCAATAATCAAGGAAGCCATATAATCATACATTTCCTGACCCAATACATTTGCTACACTCCCCGCATCCTTCAATGGTCTAGTGGAAGAAGCCAGGGGAAGTCACACGCACTGTCCTGTTACCACCTCATGTGGGGTTACATGTTGGCTGGACCCGGGCTTGTGGCATAGTACGAACAGGGTTAGAGGTAGGCAATGCAGCCAATTCCTATTCAGGCTCTTTTTGGTCTTGGCTATAGCTTCTTTAAGCAATCCGTTGAGGCGTTCACACACACTATTCACTTGTGGGTGATAAGCGCAGGAACATTTGTGTTGCATTCCCAGCAAAGTTTTAATGTTCTGAACCATCTAATTGTCGAGGTGAGGGCCATTGTTAGACCGCAGGACCTCACACACGCCCCATCGTGGGAATATTTCCCGGACCAAGCATTTCACTGCTCTAAGGGTGTCAAGATGAGTACAAGGACCAGCGTCGGTCAAATTGGAAAATGGACACACAAGCACTGTCATGTAGCGGTACCCTTGGCAAACTTGGATCATGTCGACATAGTCAATGTGGAGGTGTTCGAATGGACCAACTGGATGCAGTATAGCTCCTCACACTACCCTAAATGTATTACCTGCAGTAAACTGTTTGCATATCAATCAATTAACCATGAATTCGGACAGAACCATGTTTCCCCAATATGGGCGGCAAGCACCTCCTTCCCTGTGTGGGTTGGATAGTGTAGTTGCGTCAGTGCTGTGTACAATAATGCGATTGGCATTACCGCTTTCCCTGTATTGTTTTGCCGCCATAAGGCATCTGATGGGGATACTGTACATCCCCTCCTGAGCAACAGGTCCTTTTACTCGCTGGGTGTAGCTCCCTGCAGCTCCATAATTTGTGTCACTGGTAATATATTGTACCCCTCTTTGATCATCATGGTCCTTGCATAATTTCATGTGTGTGACAAAGCCTCCATTTCTAAAATGTCCCCAAAATAGGCGGCACATGTTGCCTTTGCGTCTTCTGCTTCGTTCCCCCTTGAGATAGGATCCTCCCTTTTTGTGTGTGCTTGGCATTTTACAATTGCTAATTGGTCTGGGAGATTTATGACGTCTACCAGTCAGCCCAATAGGCGTGTATGCTGTACTGGTGACCCATCAGCACATCTGAAGCCTCTAATCCAATGTGACTGTAGATGTCACAAACTGAATCTGAATAAATCATCACTTCCTTTACCCTGCTGCCTTCTAATGCCAATATTAATGCCATTAATTCTGCTGCTTGTGCCGAATAATGTGATGGCAGTCGTGCGCTTGTCACTACCTCACTGGCCCCGTCTTCTCTGAATACTTTTGCCCAAGTATACTTACCCCACTCGCCTGATCAATTGTTGAAGACCCATCAATATGAAGTAGGTCCTCCTGTACCTTGCTACTAGTATCACTGAACTCTTCTAAGTTTGCTGTGCAGCCGGGTACGTTGTCACCCTTTTCTAGGACGTCAGCAATGAAAGTCGTCAGGTTGACAAGTCTGCATCTCACTATCTTGAGAGCTGGGTTGGATAGTAACACCTCATACCCCGAGGCTCGCTGTTTCGTCAGTGTGCTTTTCAGTCTTTCCAGTATTGTGAAGAGAGCATGCTCCTCATAAAGAGTGGTGCTGCATCCCATGGTAGTACTCGCTGATTTGTCCACTGCAAATGCAGCTGCAGCCAAATATTGTTTTCATGGATAGTGCCCTCTCATTACTGGGTCTAATTTCCCACTGTAGTAAGCTAGTGGTTTGTGCACCAGGCTTTTCTTCCGTGTCAGTAATGCTGTCATTGCTAATGCGTCGCAGCGTGAGAACAGAAAGGACAGAACAGAAAGAATCCCTTTTGATAGTCTGGGATCCCTAACACTGGAGATGTGCTTACTGATTCCTTCAGCTCGTTAAATGCCTCAGTCATTTCTGTTGTCCACTGTATTATCGTCTCCCCTTTCTGTGCTTCCTCTAGTCCACCTGATAAAGGCCTTGTGAAAGTGCTGTAATAGAAAACCTGTGCCCTGCAGTAATTACATAGCCCTAAAAACTGCTGCATTTCTCCAACTGTTGTGGGTTTTGCTGTCCTGCGTATTTCCTCTGCCCCCTCTGGTGTCACTTGTTGGCCCTTTTGGGAGATCATTGTCCAATGTATAGCACTTCTGTTTGACAATATTGTAGTTTGGACTGGTCCACCTTGTATCCCTTGTCTGCTAGTACTTTTAGCATGTATACTGAGCCATTTCTACATTGTTCTACTGTCTTGCTGCACATCAATATATCATCTAGGTACTGTTTAACCATGCTCTCAATCTGCACGTTGCCTAGATCCATCTGAAGGACCCTATTCAATATGGAAGATGATTAACAGCATCCTTGAGGAAGTCTTGTATGTTTCCACTTCTTATTTCTATTTAGAAATTAAGCTAAGTCTTGTGAGTCTGGGTGTAATGGTATAGAAACAAAGGCATTCTTCAAATCTATGACCATGAAGTAGGCAGCTTCCATGGGGATGCTGCACAAAATTATCACTAGGATATAGGATATTCTGCCTCTACAATATGGTTAAGAGGGCGCAAGTCCTGTATAAAATGCCATGACCCCATGTCACCTTTTTGACAGGGTACACTGCATTGTTGCATGGTCATTCTGATGGCACTAGTATGCCCCGATTCACTAGTGCTGCAATGGTCTCATAGATCCCTTCATCTGCTTCCCTTGAAAGTGGGTTGTTTACCTCGTGGGAAAATTGCTCCTGGCTTCAGTTTTATTTTCACTGCTCCTATCTCCTTCAGAAGCCCCACATCATAGGGACTTGTGGTCCATGGGATGCTTGGGACCTTTGCCAAATCCTCCTCGAGAAAGTTTGTTGGTGCTTTCAGTGCCATCACCATTCTCTGTGGTACTTCTCTGTAATGCCTTTTCACCCAATGTGTGATGCTCATTTTGAACACCATCTCGTGATCTGATCTGTTGTCTCTGAACAGTTTTGTCTTTGACTGTGGTCAACCTGTACCCATCAACTATGGCGATCACTGCTCGCCATGGTCGCCCTTTGTCATCTGTCCCATCACTGTTATCCTTTTGTCTCCCACGATTACTGGCTCTAATTCCAGTGGCACTACTGTCCTTCTTCCTCGTCTAATGGTATCTCTGGCCTGAAAAAGTACTTGTTCGGACGGCGCCACATTTATCCCATAATCCCTGGACACCATGCTGTTATGATTGCAGTCCCATATTGGAACAGCTCCTCGTCCACTGGCACCCCCCTATGTACCCTCAGTTCACAATAAGTTTGAATTATTTCCCTCATGTTTAGATGGTGTATCCCTGGTGTGCAACACACTATCCCCTTGTCGGTGAATGAAAAGGTCATGTTAAGTCTGCTCATGATGTCTCTCCCCCAGTATATTTACAGGTGTCTCTCGGGAATAAAGTATGGGCAAGAATAGATCATGCTCCACTACAGAAAGTGCAATATCATCTGTAAAAGGAAACACGTCACCCGAGAGAATCCTTGAGCATTCATGGCATCAACTGACATACGATGTTTCCACTCCCGGATGACAGATTTATTAGCCCGTGTCTTCAAGAAAGGGAAAAGTCTTGTCACCTATTGTTACCCCTATGCATGGTTCCTCCGCAAGGTTGGGTGTAATTGAAAGGATAGAACACATTAAGTCTGTTTGTGGGCTGACCTATTGCGGGTATAAGGACATCCCGTTCCCCAGAAATTGGTTGCTTCCCACTACAGTGACCCCCCATTTCCTAATGGGAGTCATTGTCATGGTGTCTATTTGTGCCAATGTCCCGTTGTTTGGCTGTGTGCTGTCCTGTACCTATGGTATCTGCTGTGCTGTGTATGTGTGGTGTGGGTTGCCCTGCATCTGTGGCATCTATGACATCTGTGGTGCCTGCGAATACTGGTGCTTGCATTTGTGGTACCTGCGTCATGGGCCATGTGTCTGTGGGTATGTATTCCATGCCTTTCCTGGTTGTGGTGTCTGGTCCTGCATGTACTACTCGTCCTGTTCGCCCTGGCATGCTGACTGGTATTACAGTCCCCGAGTCTGTTGCCCCACTCCCCTGCTTCTGCACACCCTTGAGATGTGCCTTATCTTTCTGCACACTCAGCATTGGCACAGCTCTCTCCCCTGCAGTTGGAATCCCCCAGAAAATCCCCCTGGGCACTTCTGTGTTTGTTTCCCATATCCTCGAAACCCCCATGGAAATCCCCCTTGATTCTGCTGCACCTGATGCCCATATTCATGTCCTCTATGTGCCCCCCTCTTCCTCGAAACCCATGGTACGCATTCCCCCTTCCCATGAATCATCCCCCATGGGGGTGGCGCGTGCTGCATCTGTGGTGACCCTTGTCCTCCCGGGCTTGTCAATACTGCCCCTTCCGGAGCATATTTAGAAAGCTTCCTTTGCACTAACTTCGCTTCCTTCTGTTTCCTTTCCTCGTGCTTTTTCCTCGTGTTCTCTTGCAGCATCCTACAGTGTGTACTATTGTGAGCTGTATTTCTGACCAAGGCTTTGCCTCCATCCCCACTATTTTTGTGAGTTGCTTTTGCACCTGCTATGACAACCCTGGGAATAATATGTGTCCCACAGTTCTCGCGTTTCAAGGCACCAAAGCTCTTGATTTTTCTGAATGTAGTGTAGGTGGTCTTTGTCTTCGCCCATTTTGAGGGCCATAAACATACTAATGTCTGACGTGTCTGGGTACTGTGTCCTTAGAACTTGCCACAAGGCAGCTAGACAATTCGCAAATGGTGCGCCATCGTGCGCTGTGCTCTCTCACGTTTCTCCTCATCTTCCTTCTCTTTTCGTTCTACATCTTCTATTATCTCCACCCAGTATCGTGCTACACTGCTCCCCTTGAGATCCTCAATTTCTTTGATCGCCCCCGCAGCTTCTCCCGTTGTCTTCCCATCCAAATTTAGGAGTATCTGCCTTCCTACCCATTTGTTCGAGGCTATGCCGGATGAGGACACCCCTCACACCTCCATCGAGAACTAGAATTGATGCCCAGCCAACCACAAAACTGTTAGTAAAGGAGTTCCGTGATTATCTTACATGTATGACTCCAAGTATCTCTGTCATTTCAGGTCAGCTCAAGTAAAAGGGGTGTAGGGCAATATAGAACACAGAAGGAGATTCTACAGAAACAGGAGTAGATCAATTGTGTCTTTCTAAACTGTTTCCTGGAGATGCAGTTCTAATTCGCAATTTCACTGGGAAGTGGCAAGAACCACGTTTCAACGCCCCTTTCATTGTGGAAGATGTCATGCCGACTGCAGTCAAAGCGCAAGGCAGACGAGCTTGGATTTTCCTCGGCGATGTAAAGATCTACACTGGAGAGCGAGCATCACCCTCACCCCCACCCGAAGAGAGCATCGGGGAAGAACCACAGCACATGCAGACTAGGTCTATGACGAGGAAGGAGGACGCAGAAGCTGCTGCCAAGTAAACAAAGAGTTTATTGGACTGTGGCTTATTCCGCGACACTCTTTTCAGTCATTAAGATAGTAAAGGGAAAAATAATTGTTCTTGAGCCACAGAAGCTTGTTGACATTGGACTGAGGCACACTTAAGCCTTGATTGACAAAAAGGATATGCCAAAAATCTGGGTTTCTTTTTCGCCATCGGGAAGAGGGAAGGAGTCCTCTATTCCTGCCTTGCTGAAAGTCCTTTCTAGGGTGCCTATGGTGGTGCCTAACGATAACGCTTTCCGGATCATTTTGGCAATCTTTGTGTTCATCTTACGCGCTTACCCTGCACTGGTGGGGAGAACTACCAATGTTCACTTGTTCTTACAAGATCCAAAAAATGGCCCGTTTGTGAGAAGTTTGCTCATAGCTATAATCGAGCAGATCCTTCAACTTCCTGAGTTCAGAGTGAAGAATACAAATGCCGTAGTCACCGGATAAGGCTCATAGACTGGCCAGTACAGTGTTTCTTTATCTAATAGAGGAATGCCCGTATCTTGTTGGAAGACAAACCGATGTCAGAACCTTCCTGAGAGATCCGAGAAACGATGCAGCTCTCAATGAAATATTGAAAGACATCATCAATGAAGTGAATGGAAATTGCGAGAGAACCTTGAGAAAGGGGTGAAAATTCCAAGGAAAAGAAGCAAGAAAGATTTTCCAAATGAGGAACTTTTGTTTCATGCTGAAAGAAAATCTTCATCGTATCCAGTCGGAGGCCATGTCGTGGGATTTATTGGGATTTTGAGTACATTATTGGGTAATCAACCTGCTGAAACTGATTGAGGACCTTTTTGAGCCTATTTCGCAGATTTTAGAAAAGTGCATGATGCCGCCCCATTAAAAATACTTTTCTTTCCTTAGACGTAAAATGGGCAGCATCAGTAGCAACTTCATCATGGAAGAGCATGGCAGATGCCCACGATGTATTAAAGGCTGTTGCTTTAAGTGGTCATGTTTATGCACAATTTACACCTGCATTTTGTTCGTAGTAATACTGCTCTCACTCACAGTACGAACATCATATTATGTTGACATAAGTAAAGTGAAAATTCCTGTGTATCCTCCTGTGCAAGAAAAGAAGGATACAGACATGGCAATTACAAGGCAGCCAAGACCCTATATGATTGTTCCTACCCTTGAGATACACACAAAGGTACCTGGTCCTGTGATAAGTGTACCAAGGTTAGTTTCTAGAAAGAAGCCACATATGGAGATTTTGCGAGAAGTTTTTATGCCTAAAGATCATGCTAAGAGGATGAAACTTCTAGAACTTTATCCTACTCAGGTAGCACATATAGATGCACCTAGTTCACTAACGAATGGTTCTATGATTGGTCCAGTCAGAAGAACCTACGCTGACATACTTCATGAGATGATTATAAAAGCTCATGTGAAAAAGGGGAGATCTAAGAGAAATGCTAGGGAGGAAGACCATGAGCTAAATGACTACATGGATAGTACAGCATATTTGGGGAATAGCGTTTGGTATCAGCATATGAAATAAGTGGGAAGAATGCTTTGTATGTGCACTCCTGCCTTATAGCAAGGGTAAGTCTAAATTCTTCATAGCTATTGAAATAGACAGCACATTGTCTATCACACATAGCACTTTGCCTGACAAGAGGCCAGTTCATGGGTCAAGATGCCTATCTCAAATGGGCAACTGAACGGACAGATCCAGGTGAAGATGATTATGTACAGGATACAAAGACAAGAAACAGAGCTCACAATAAGAATCACGTGATCAGATATGAAAAGCCTGGAGTGAAAGGAGCTGGAATCAGATGGGAAGTAAACAAAAGACCTGCCAGTCCCGGAAAGACTGCAGAAAACATCGCACACTGGAAAAACAGTGAATAAAACTGGAGGACAGATGCAGATTTGGGGATCAGTGTTATCACCCGATGGATGGGAAGACGGAGTGGTTATCTGCCAGGATATATGATCGCCCAGAATCAACTATTTGGAATGCCCAGGTGGGGTGCAAATAACCATTATGGCTGAAGCTAGCTAAATCACTGACCTGGGTCAAAGACAAAGGAGGACCCTTGCAGATAATGCCGTTGGAAAAATCGAAGTTATACTTAAGAAATAATGGCACAAGAAAAGTCGGAGAGAATGGGAACTGCAGTCGAATCTTTGATGCACCAAAGATGAATCTTGTAACAGCAGTGGTTATGGATCATTATTGTGCTTGTGGATCAAAAGCTTATATGAGATTGCCCGAAGATTGGGGAGGAATATGCACACTGGTGAATGTTCATGTTCCAGCATTGGTGATTCCTAAAAGTGACCTGAATATTGACAGTTTCCCGAAAGCATCTGAGGAAGAAGAGATCTGTGAAGCTGGTTCTTCGAATAAAGAGAGAGAATTACTTTTCTTCCAAATTGATAGAAGCCTTTGACTCTATCCTGTATGAACACAGATTATTTAGCCAGACGTCATCCGTATTCAAGTGAATTTTCATTTCATGCCGAAAATCCAGGTTGGAGCAAATACTAAATGGTTACAGATAACCAAATGGAAATTGCTGCAGACAATTAACACAACCATAACAGAATTCAATGCTATCAGGGAAGAGATGAGAGCCATACGCCCAATGACTCTTCAGAATAGATATGTCTTTGATATGATCACAGCAATGGATGGAGGTGTTTGTGCAAAAATCATAGAATCATGTTGCACATTCATACCTTCTCACGACGACGAAAATGGCACTTTGACTGAGGCCATGGAAATGCTAACGAAGCTACACGTCCAGATGACAAATGAAGTAGAAGACATTGCTGATGACAGCTGGTTTGGAGCACTTTTATTTTGGGTTCCACAATGGATGGCAGGCATGTTCAAGTTCCTTGGAGCTCTGATCGTATTAGTGTTGCTAGGATTCTATGTGATCAAAATAATAATCACACAATGTAAGAAGACAGCAAAGAAAGCCATAAGGATGAAGATCATGATCGATGTTGAATCAGAATGGAAGGCCAGAGATCTAACAGATGAAGAGATCAGAGACTTTGTGAAGGCCAGTATCCATGCACCTGAGGGAACAAAGTTCCTGTATCCAAAGAACCGTAAGGAGTATGTACGTGTAAATATGCAAGGAAATGCAAGCAGATGAAGTATTCTTGAGGCTAGCTTCATAGTAAATAGAGTGCAGCATGCGCCAACATGTACATATATATATTGGAGTCAGTAGAAGATAGATGGATGTTCCCACTCCGTACGATAGCCCTGCTGAGCAGAAGAAGGAAAGCTGCTTTTCCCAGTTTTCAAGTGTGACGCACTCAGAAAACAAGTGAATTAACAAGGGCGCAAACTCAGAAAGGTGAGGTTGGATGAGCCAAGAAGCCAAAGCCTTATCAGACTGGGGTGAGCTGACATTGGATACAAATCGTGTGAAAGAGCAAAGCTTCCTGTTCAGAAGGCATGAACTAGAACAAGAAGACGTCAGAGGTCTATTAGAAAATAGCATTTTAATACAGTGAAAGCTCAATTTCATGGTCTTAATTCATGTGGGGAGGAGAAGTCGAATGAGCATGATGTCACACATACGCATGAGGGCAGAGTGTGCCTTCATTCCCCTGAATTCTTCAGTAGCAAGGAACATTTTCATGGACAAGTTCAACGCCCTAATTGACAGCAGATGACTGAGGTGATGATGGATGGTCATTTGGTTAAGACTAGCTTATCTGCACATGGACGCTCAGCCTGCGTGCTGCTAGCATAGGTTGGGAGGATACTGACGGAGGTTAGAAAGTAACCAATGATAGGGGACCGCATGATCAAGGGTATTATAGTTGTATAGCCAATTAGACGTCGTATATTTAGTGACGCTCATAGTGAGACATATTTTAAGGGAAGGGCTTAGTTGCCCCACCAGATGTTAAGAAGCCTATCACTTTATTTCACTGCCCAAACAAGCATGGATCATTTATCCATTTAGACCCTATCACATTCACCCATAGGTTTTTAAGTTTTGCCACGTAGGATGACGTTAGTGATATGCAGGTTAACGTCATTAATGACAAATATTTACTGTGAAAGTGTGATTTGAGATCGTAATGAGAGATGTCTGCTGATGTCCGTTGTACTCCCTGTTTTAGATAATTGATATTAAAATGGTTATCCTTTTGCCAACTACCTGAGTTGTTTCGATTATTGATGTTTGAATAAAATTCTGCATCCCCATCTATCCCAAGGGTATTGCTATCTCATCTTAAGTGGGTCAAAGGTCCAGTTCAGACGCATGTGAATCTAATCAGATACAAGCATTGGAAATATGATTATGGTGAGTAATGTATGCCTTCTGAGGCTTGTGTATCTGCTTAGATCACATGCTATGTATAGATTAGTGAGCCATATCTGAAGAAGTAGATGGGTTGTGAGAAGGTACAGCGGCTAATAGATGCTTCAGCACCGCCTGTCCCACCTGTGAATCTGTTTTAGAGTGTGAGTCAATACATTAATGCTGTGTAAAGTTATGAACTGAATGCCAAGTAGATGCTTTGCAAATAGCGTCTTGGGAGACATTTGCAATAAATGCTGGAGTAGCTCCTGTCCCTCTGGTAGAGTGAGCTCTAGGGGTAAAGGTAGAGTCCTTTTGGATAGTGAACAGCAGAGCTATATGCATTTGACTATCCATCTGGAGATGGCATTTTTAGAGATGTGATCACCATCTTGTAGAGGAGTAGGTATATACATCCGGAGGATATCCCGCCCCCCTACCTCCTTTGAATTGGAGACATGAGACAGTGCCTGGTCTGACACCAGCTTTCGTGCCGATACTGCAGTGAGTATTTGGAAGGAGATATCCATTGAGACAATCCTATCGAATTTACCCTCGAGTTGATAACAGCCTACAGGAAGAACTCCCTGAAGGAATATGAGAAAGAGCTAAGAAAATGAACTGATGACGTCATAAAAAAGTGTGCATAATGTCCCGAGATACTGAATAAAGATGATGTATGGATCCTAGAGGACAAATGACGAAGTAAAGACTTGAGTGAGCTATCAAAGTGGAAAAGAAGATTACACGTTAACAAAGTACCGCAGAAAACAGAAGTTCAATGAATGTACAGATGCTGAAACGCAAGGTAGATTAAGTCATCGTATAGGCTAGCTATGAGTAGTGAATAGAATGCAAGTGAAGCCGCCATTGTATAGAAACTGGACTTTGGTGGTATGAAATACTTAAGCCAAAAACCATGAAGGATGAATGAAAAGCTGTGACGCAGCAGAATAGCAGGCTAGTGAAGCTGTGTGGCAAGGCTGTCTGACCTGAAGTCAAGATCCTAGAAATTGAGGTCAGCCATCTATCCTGAAGAGAACGAGTGTGCAGAGGATGAATCCTCTCACCTTAAGGTGCAAGAAATAACGGATGCCAAGTTTGAATTCATTTAAGGCATTTAAAAGCTGCAGAATGAACAGAATCATGGTCTCTTGTCACGTGAGCCAAGGATAGATCTCCTTGCACCTGGGTCTTGGTTTACGTGCTGCTAAATGAACCAAATGTATCAGAACATGGCACAAGTGTGCCAACCAATTGTATTAGTCTGTGTAAAGAAGGACCTTATAGCTTAGAAGACCAATGAAACACGGTGTAACTTTTTCTTCTTAAATGACATTTTTAAAGAGGTAGGCATAAGTTGTCCACCTGATAAAGGACAGCGAATAACAATCCTAGCTCCTATATGATTGTATATCTAGATGTTTCCCTTAACCAATTCCGACTTCCACTCTTGCCATGTAGTATGACGTCACTCTGACGCATAATGAAGTATAAGAATTTGGAAATCTTTGAGAGAAAGCATACGTCCGTTGATGTTTGTTGCAACCTCCCTGTTTGAGATAATTGATAATAAAACAGTAACTTGCCCTCTTCTTCAGTTTGTCCAGTTTGTTGTACTCAGAATTATTCTGGTATAATCCCATCCAGCTATAAATGCACATTCCGAGGGCCTTAAGCTCACGTGGTAGCAGTGCAGATGGTTTCAGATCTAAACTAGTTTGACTTTAGAGTTTCGGACGATTGAGCATCCTCAGCCATTAGCTGGAATATCGTGGAGCTTTGTGTGGAGAGAGGCCGATAGAAATCAACTTGCAAGAAGAATGGAGACGGTGGGCAGGTCCCTCTTTGAAGAAATCCCTGCTCGGTTTCCATGGGCGGTCTAAGGATGGAAGGCAAAGTGGTTGGTTTAGAGGAGTTGATACCGAATGCCTCAAGTTCATTAACGGATGTAAGTAGACTGAGGGAAATGACAATATAAAGGGGCGGGATTGTGATATTGTTGGGTAACAGGACATTTTGTGTAGATAAAGGAATGCCTAAGTAATCCTATTTCAAGGGAGATAGGAGATGTCTCAAATTCCAGTCGGAATATTAAGAGAGAGAATCCACACAGTGAGGACTGTGTAAGGTGACGTCTTAAACCCTGCACAGGGTAATATAATTGGAGAAGAGGAAAAGAATACGTCTTATAATAAATGATTATAGGGAAAATGGAAGGTAATCAGAAAAGTTATTCATGTGTTGTTATTTTAAGTATTGTTTGATGTATGAAGTCTCGAGACGTAATAAGCTGTGATGGTTGCAAGTGACACTGATTTGAGTTAAAGTGTAGTAAACGATAGGCTCCAATCAGAAGGCAAATAGGTTGTTGAAGCGAAAGAGGATTGAGCAGTGATTTATTGTGCTTGTTCATATTTATTGTTTTGAGATTAAAAGTGTTCAGCGATAAGCTTTGAAATAGGTAGAGATTTATTAAAGATCTGGTAAGTATCGACAGGCATTTACACTTGTCATTATGGAGGACACTCCTCTCATGCACTTTTGTAAAACATTACCATGACATGCGTCCAAGCTCAAACAGAATAGTGCAGAATGGGTAAAGAACCCAGCTGATAAAATGTTCATGCCATGCCCACAAGGGGGATCATTGTCAAAAGCAGTATTATAACATATGACCACATATGTCCACGCTGCGTACACAAGGAAGAAATAAGAGGAAAAGAATGGCAGTTTTAGAACTTTGGAAAATGTACCAAGAGGAGAAAGAAGACCCAGTACAGGAGGAGTGGATGCTTAAGCAGCATAAAGGGGAGGGCATTGAGCCCTCAGCTCCTCTTACTTCGTCCGAGATTAAAAGCATAGATATAGAGAAGAAAAGAGATTATCCTTCAAAGGAATTAAAAGCAGCGGTGGGGTATAGTAACCCCACGTATGAACCCCCCACTTATAGTAGTGATGGCAGTCCAGAAGAGAGTAAAAGGAAGGAAGATGACTTTAAGTTCATACGAGACAAAGAAGAAATAGGCAAGAGATCAACAGATATAGACAGAGAAATTAAGAGATAGAAAGGAGAAAAGGATAGGGCTGATGAGGTAACACTTTTACAGAACGAATGGATGGAAGGACAGATATTACTCAAGTTAGATGGAAAAAGCATCAATGAGTTTAGGAAAAGGGAAGACAAAGACGAGCAAGAAAAGAAGGATAGGGAATGAGAAAAGCAGATGAGGGAGGATGAGCAAGGAATTAAAAGCAGGGAACGATAGGAATAGATTTATAGAGAGGAACAAGAAAACAACAAAAAGCGAGCAGAGGAACAAGGGAAGTACGACATTAGAAAGAAAGAGATGGAAGAAAGGGATAAGAGAGAAAGAGAGAGGAAGAAGAGGCACAACAAGTGGAGGAGAAAAGATGACAGAGAAGGAGCAAAGAAGAAGAACACAGGCAAGAAGGTAGGACAAGAAGGGATGTGAGAAAGTGAACAGAAGTCGACGAAGAAATAAAGCAGAATAGAAGGCGGCGAAGTCTTGATGCCAGTCTCATTCTTAAAGAACGAATAAGACCAAGCGATGAAATACAGGGGCAATGGGACATGATAAGTTAAGGTCTCCCAGTGAGAGAAAAGAGTCAAGAAATACCTAAAGTAGCACAGGAAGATGGAAGATATGATGCAGAAAGGATTGATAAGATATATCATCAAATAGGGCAGGACAGGGAGTATGGGACTCAAGGGAGCAGCAACCGATAGCTAAACCATGGGATGAGGAAGAAAACATGTTTAGTGATGAATGCAGAACAGAAAGATTGAGGAAGCCAAGTTAGTTCAGATGAAATTGTCAAAGTTTGCTATAGAAGGGGCAGTATTGACAAGCAGAGGAGGGGGAGGAATGCAAGAAATAATGGGTGCATCACAAGTGAATAATGTACATCCAGTAACCCAAAGTGTGTATGGGCTTTGACCACGAGGTAGAGGTGCAGGCTTCAGAGGACGAGGAGGTGGATTTCAAAATACTCAGGGTGTAAGTCAAAATACTCAGGGGGATATAATGGAGGGTTGGTCAGAGGGCCGCCCCCAAAGTGTTGGAGTTGTGGGATAACAGGGCATATTGCGCGTGTATGTAAAAACCAAGATAATGCGCAACAGAATGGACAACTTTTAAGAGGGGGGACAGCCTATCCACTGCCATAAATTACACAAACAAGAGAGAGCTTTGCCCAGGATCACACATATAATCAGATGCAGGTGCTGCAGGTACAACAGGCACAGCAGCAGGGGTCGGTGAAAATGCACCCACCGCTAGGGCAATCGCAGCAAGCACCGATGCAAACGCAACAGAATGCGAACACAGGGCAAATACTAACACCTATGATAGGTGGTGTCACTGTGGTAGGAGGGAACCCTTCCATGGGGACAGGGATGAATGTTTACCCTCAATAGGACAGCTCACAGGGGGGCTTGATGTTTTCAGTACTATCAGTAAGACCAGACCCCCCAAGAGGAACCAAGAGTCCATGTGACGATAGGAGGCAAATCCTTTTAGTTTCTTGCATACACTGGGGTGACTCGCTCTTGTATAAGAGAAGGAAACTATTCAATGTCAGGTATTGCCATGAATGCGCAAGAGTTCTCTGGAGATACGAATTTAGTTCCTTTTACTGATAAATTATCTGTTTCTATAGAGGTATGTTACATGTCTGTCCCCTTGCGATATTCGTGACAAACGCGAGTTAACATTTTGGGAAGAGATTTAATGAGGAAACTTAACATGATGATTTCATTCACTGATCAAGGAATAGTGTACTTCACTCCAAGAATACACTATTTGAACGTAGGAGTGTTTATACTGGCATTTTCAGGGCAAGTGGCTCTATCAGGAGTTCCAGTAGATCCGGTAGTCTTCAAGTATGGGGTGAGCATTTTATTATCATGGCTACCTGGATTAATAGGGAAGATTATGAGGATACCTGATGAGATCTTATTCAGACCACAAGTACCTATGGATGAGGAAGAAGGGCAGACTTTTCCTATAGAATTGGAAATAGCTATAGTAAGAGGAGAAATAGCAATGCCTGAAGGAGTAGATGACGAAGGCAGAGCATGGAGGACAGTGATAGCTCTTGAGGAGGGATACAGATTGACTGACATAACAGATGAAGATATGTTCAGAGATGAACATATAGACGATGAAGTAGTGTTATTCATAAGCATTACATACTGGATAAAGATCAGGAAAAGGGAAGTCCCACCAGCGTTCTTTCAGGTAGACCTCGAAACGGTGCCAAGTGTCCTTTGGACTACAGCCCATATGATGAAGGCCTAATGAAGGGCATTGGAGAGGTTAAAATAAAACTCAAGCCAGGAGCAATTTTACCATGAGCAAAGCAGTACCCTATGTCTCAGGTAGCTGATGAAGGCATATTTAAGACTATTTCATCACTGATGAATCAGGGAATCCTAGTGCCATTGGAATCCCGGTGCAATACTGCAATGTAGCCGATAAAAAAATTGAAAGGGGAATCATGGAGATTTATCCAGGACTTGAACCCTCTTAAATCAGATTTAGAAGCAGATTTTCTATTAGTTCCTAAGCCTGTGACAATATTGTGTAGCATCCCAGTTGAAGCTAAGTATTACACTGTGATCGATTTGAAAAATGTGTTTTCCTCGATCCCGTTGTATAAAGACTCATAAGACCTTACCTTTCTTTACATTCAGGCGAAAAAGACTAAAACATACTTGTTTAGCCTCAAGGATATTGTGAGTCTCCATTAATCTTTAATAGAGTCCTACAGATGTATCTAGTCAACAGTGAACTCAAGAGTGTGGTAATTCAGTAAGTAGATGACATATTAATCTGCAGTGAAACAGAGGATGAATGCAGACAAGACTCTGTCCAGTTAATGACTATATAGGCAGACAAGGGATACAATGTAGACAAGGAGAAATTAATTACAGTATTGTCATTAAGAGGTGTTGTGCATAGGCCAGTTAATTTCACATGAAGGAAATAAAGTGACACCCGGCAGAGCTGAAGCTATCATGAAGACACCAAAGCCAAATACAGTAAGACAAATGCAGCAATTTCTGGGTGTTCGACTACAGCACATATACAAAAACACTTTTGCAAGCACTTAAGAAAGCACAAGTTGGTAAGGAAAAGATAGAATGGACAGAAGAAATGGAGGAAGGATTTGAGGAATTAAAAAGAGCAATCTGTACGGCTCTAGTTTTAGGGATTACCAACTAAAGCAAGGAAATGTATTTGTTTTCACACACAATGACAGCAGTACTCACACAAACAACCACCCTAGGGTAAAAACGTTTGGCCTATTATGGTGGGATTCTAGATCCAGTTATAAGAGGACATTTTCCATGCAAACAATCTTTGGCTGCTGCCGCATTTGCAACTGAGAAGTCCACCAGTATTACCATGGGCTGATCCATGACTCTCTACGTGGAGCACACTTTATTTGCCATTTTAGAGAAACCCAGGTGTACATTGACGTCACAAAGAGCTTTTGCATATGAGGTGATGATCTCTAATCCAGCGATTAAGGTAGTGAAGTGTAAAATAGAGAACCCAGCAACGTTTGTAGGTAAACCTGTAGAAGAAGGTGATCATGTGCATAACTGCTCAAATGATGTCGACTATTATGATGATATACTGCGTGTGAAAGAAAATGCTCTAGCGGGAGGGGAAATTCTCTTTATTGATGGTTCTTCGAAAAATGACCAAACTAGTGGGGAGAGGCATTAAGGCTCCGCCGTTGTAAGACACAGATTAAATGGTGAATTTGAGGTAGTGGCAAGTGCAAGAAGGCCGTCTCATTTTTCAGCACAAGAGGCAGAAATGGTAGCACTTATTGTTGCACTCGAAAAACACAAAGGACAGGAAGTGACGGTGTACAGTGACTCCGCCTATGTGACATCAACCGTACATGCAGAGCTGTGACGCTGGAAAAGGAGGGGTTATCTCTGCGCAGACGGCACTCCCGTGCAACATGCGTCTTTATTGGACAAGCTCATTAAGCCACTACAACTCCCAGTAGCCATAGCGGTCGTAAAATGCGAAGCGCATACTAAACAGACTTTATCTTGCATGGAAACGGAGCTGCAGATTTGGAAGCCAAAAGGGTTGGGTATTCTTCAGAAATTTCAAATTTTGATACTGAGAATGTCAAGTAAATATTGAACAGAAGTATGCTTATATGAGAAGGGTTTCAGGGTAGAGCCGCACAAGGAGAGCAGGAGCTATGGAAACAGAAACTTTAGGGAGACAGGACAGCACTGGAAAACCAGTGATGCCAGCAGCATTGTTGAAAATCACACTCGAGCAGTTGCATTACCCCACGCATAGGACCCGAGAAAGTCTTGCTGCCGCCATTGCAGAACACTGGTTTGTTCCCACTTTATTGGAACACATTGCACAGTTCATTGTGAATTGCAACGTGTGTCAGAGATTTACAGCTGGGCATACACTGAGGCAATCAGATGAGTAATACCTCGATACAGGTATCTATTAGTGGTGGTGTGTCCCTTCTCTAGGTGGATCGAAGCCTGTCCTTGTACACAACCTAATGTACTAATGCCACTTGTGCAGCAACATTTTTAGTGTGCAAAGAATTTCCGAGATGGGGCGTGTGCGAAGTACTGAGGCCCGATAATGGGCCACACTTTGTCAATTAGCTATTTGAACAAATAGGACTTCTATTGAGTATAAACATACATTTTTTTCTGCTTATCATCCACAAGCAAACGAGAAATGTGAGAGACTCAACAGCCTCCTAAAAGAGAGGATATCCAAGATCAGATTAACTTTGAAAAGGGGATGGCTATACTGCCTACCCCCTAGCCTTATATGCCCTTCGAAATCAGCCAGGCTCAGACCATCATCTTATGCCCCACGGGTTAGTGACAGGGCGTTGCATGAGGACAACTCTTATGCCCCCAACTAGACTCAGGAGTGATGCCCAGAGTGTAGGGCAGACTCTAGGTGATGAAATGCACGATTAATTGACATGTGTGACTACCAGTGTTTCTTTCATTGCAGATCAAGTCAAGTATCGGAGGGAGGGGTCAAGAAACATAGAAGAGGACGGCCCAGTAAACAACCCGAGTGAATTATTGCCACCACCAAAGTTGTATGTTGGCGACCACATCCTTATAAAGAACTTCACCCGTAGAAGGCACAAATTGAGATTTAATGGTCCTTTCTGTTTAGAAGAAGTTTTGCCTACTGCAGTTATGGTATTTGGAAGAAGAGCTTGGTTACATTTAGTAGACGTAAAAATCTACAAAGGCGAGAGCCTCCCTCCAGCACATGTTGACCAAGAAGCAAGGCAAGACAAAGAATTTCTGCGTGTTCAGACTCAAACGATGACCAGGAAGGAGGACAATAAAACAGCGTATGGTTAGCACACTTTTCTTTTGGACTGGAATTCAGTGGACACTCCTTGCAAATGTTAGCAGGAAGTGTATGGACTTGCAGAGAATTCCAGAGGCTAAAACACACTTTCTAGAAATTCTTTGAAAGGATAAAAACTGCATCAGTACTATGCCTACACATCAGTTCCGGATTAGAAATTGGAAGAGAGATCAATACCCAGATTTGTTTCTAGTAACATATCTGTTTCAAGAATAATATATGATACCTGTTGACAGTAACACACATCGGCTTGTAGTTGCTATTTTTGTGTTTATACTTTAGTCATACCCTGCTATTGTTAGGAGAGATGTTAATATTCACAGCTTTACCCCTATCCCCCTGGTTCTTCAATGTCTATTTGGCTACCTTGGCACGTGTGATTGCCACCATCAACTCTTTTATTTTATTTTTTTAATTTCTTTATTAACTTTACAACAATGTTATACACAGAAGATCATTGATTAATCATTACCATATGAGTGGTTAAAAAGAAACATATAACATGCCCTAACTCCCTCCCCGCCCACTCCCTCCGAGACCACAGTTGGAACTTCAATCTTCTTTTTGGCCCACATGCGGGCCTGGACTGTCTGTGCTATCTGAGGCGCTATCTTGGACCGCTGGGTGGAGCAATGGCACAGTTAATGCCACCCAACGGAGTAGTTCTTCGCTGGAGTCTAATCCCTGCACTTGGATTGCTGTTTCCCAGGCAGCAGTCTCAGCAGATATCCATCTTTTGAGGTCTGCCCACCAGAGGGCTTCACTTAGGTCTTTTGCGCTTTTCCAACCCATGGCTATGCGTCTTTTCGCCGTTATATATATTAAGTCTTTGAGCTTATTGAGGGACTTGTTTTTGCTGCGCCGCCTGTAGCTCCCCAATATGCAAGCTGCTGGGTCGAGAATTTCGACTACTATCTCCGCATTTGCCACCCTTTCCTTCACCTGGGCCCAGAACCTCTGAACCACAGGGCAACCCCAGAACATGTGGGTCATTCCAGCCTTCAGCATGTTGCATTTGGGGCATGTCTGGACTGTGGCTCCTTTGAACCTAGATATGGCTTCAGGTGTAAGGTAGGCTCTGTTGGTAACGTATAGTTGGATGAGCTGTAGGCGGGCGTTCCTAGAGATTCTTTTGTGGTAATGGGTTATCTTCTCCCATGCTTTATCATCGAACTCTATTCCGAATTCGGTCTCCCACCTACCCTTGCATTTGAGTTTGTTCTTGGTAGTGCCCTGCAGCAAGGTCTCAGAGTCTGGAGATTTCGTGGCCTCCTTCAGCAGTGTTGAGCATTGACTCGATGATCTCATTTTCTATGACCAGGTCAGTGGCTTCAGGCCATCTCTTCTTTATGGCCTGGATTACTGCTCCGTGGAGCAGAAACTGGCCCGTGGGTAGACCAGTGGATTCGCAGAGGTCGGTGAATGACATTAGTTCCTGCTCACGGGTAAGGTCCCCCAGCACAGCCACACCCCAGGGCTCCCATTGGGTGCGTGTTTCCGTGTGCCCCCATGGATATATAGCCATGATTGCGGAGATAGGGATCTGCGGGGAGAGTGGGTCTGTTGACCCCACTCTTCCACAGGCACGCCTCCAGAATTGGGTCCCAAGCTTAGCCAGATAAGGGCAATTCCGTAGGGCCTCCTTCTCAACCCATAGTATATCCCGAAGTAGCAGTCGAGGCAGGGCAGGCTGGAGAAGTCGGGTATCAGTGGTGGTTTCGTCAGCCATCCATTGCGTCACGTGCCTCAACTGGCTTGCCAGCTAATATAGTTCGAAATTAGGGACTTTCAGTCCTCCCCTCTCGTAGGGTCTTTGGAGAATTTCCAACGCCACTCTGTGTCTACCTCCCTGCCAGAGGAATCTCCTGCTGAGTTTGTTCAAGTCTCTGAAAAATGAGGGGGGAATGTTAAAGGTGACGTTGGTGAAGAAATGTAATAGTCGGGGGAGTGCCACCATTTTGAGAAGACCTGCCCGCCCTGCCACCGAGAGGGGGAGTTTACCCTAGAAAATCATGGACTTCTCTAGGGAAACTCTGGCCCTGACTGTGTTAAGGATATGTTCCGTGATGGGGTTGCGGTGTATGGTGACACCCAGGTATCTAAAGAATGACACCTGCCATTTAAGGTCTAGTGAGGGTAGGGGTCTATATTCCTCCTTGTACAATGCAGCCAAGGGGAAGAGGCAAGATTTGTCCTTATTAATCCTAATGCCCGTAAGTCTATGGAAACTATCTAAGGTTTCTAATATGTAGGGCAAGAGGTGCTCTGGATTGTGTAGGTACAGTAGCATGTCGTCTGCATACATGGACACGAGGTGAGTCACCCAATCTAGTTCAATGCCTCCGTCACCATATTCTTGTCGGAGATAAGCAGCTACAGGCTCAGCGGCAATAATGTAAAGCATAGGGGACAGTGGGCATCCTTGCCGGGTGCCTCTGTAAAGGAGCCATTTATCAGAATACGTCTTGTTAGTGCGCACCCTGGCGGTGGGGCTGGCGTAGACCAGTTGGGTCCATTTCAGAAAGGCGGGTCCTATTCCCATTTTGCCCATAGTGGCATACAACCACTCCCATCTCACCGAATCGAAAGCCTTGGTGGCGTCTAGTGACGCCACTGCGTATTTTTGGGGGCAGTGCTCAGTGCCGTATATAATGTGATGTAGCCTACGCAGGTTTTCGGTGATGGAGCGCCCCGGCACGTAGCCAGTCTGGTCTTGGTGGATCAACTGGGGGATCACTCTGCGTAGTCTATTTGCAAGGATTGCTGTTAATATTTTGCAGTCGACATTTAGCATAGAAAGTGGTCTATATGACCCACAGTCTATTCCATCCTTTCCAGGTTTCAGCAGAGGGATTATTGTGGCCTTGCACATGGAATCTGGGAGGATGCCGCGCTCATAAGCCTCATTGAATACCCGTGCTAGCATTGGGGCAAGGGCATCTTCATATGTCTTATAAAATTCCCCGGGTATGCCATCTGTGCCTGGCGCTTTCCCAGAGGGTAGGGATCTAATTATAGCCATCACTTCATCTGGAGTAATTGGGTCCTCTAGGGTTTCAGCCACCTGTGCGTCTAGTTTAGGTAGCTTTATACTATCCAGGGCGTCCTCTATCTCAGTGACGGTGGGGGGCGGGGTCTTGGAGTAGAGCTTGCGGTAGAACTCAGAGAAGACCGACTTGATCTCATCTTGGGTGTGTGCTGTGGTGCCGTCGGGTCGGAGTATGCTGCAAATGGGCGTCCTGGGGATTTCTCTCTTGTAGAGCAAAGCTAAGAGTTTACCAGGTTTATCCCCCAGTGCGTGCGTCCTTTCAGTGTGTTTAGCATAGCTCAATTTCCCCAGCGACTCCCAATGAGACAGGCAGGCCTGTCGCAAATCAGTTATTTCCTGTATATATTCCGGGGTCGAGTCTGCCCTACTCTCCAGCACCCTCAGCTCTTTTTCTGCGCCCTCTAGGAAGGTTGTGATGGACTTCAGGGTACCCCCGATTGTAACTATCATCTCTCCTCTGATAACAACTTTATAAGCTTCCCAAGCTGTGCCGATGTAGTCTACGCTATCTAGGTTGTTCTGCCAGTATTCCTCAGTACTGTCTCCTATATGTTCTCGGAAGGCTTTATCTAGAAGGGCCTCTGCTCTTATTCTCCACGTGGGAACTGGGGGTTTGGGTGGGTATATCTCCCAGGTGGCCAGCATGGGGGAGTGGTTTGACAGCACTCTCGGGAGGTAATGTGCATCTCTAAACCTAGCTTGCTGCCCCTGGCTTATCAAGATATAGTCCAATCTAGTATGGACCTTGTGTGGCGGGGAGGAAAAGGAGTATTCTCTTTTCTCGGGGTTCTGTTCCCTCCACAGGTCGCAAAGTGCCAGTAGGGCTGTTAATTTAGACAATATTTTGGCGGGGGGGAAGGGCGGTCATGCTTGGAGTCAGACCTGTCTTTCAGGGGTCCAGTGTGCAATTGTGATCTCCCCCCCAAATCACGGTACAGTCTACAAAGGGGCCAATCCGAGAATATAGGGAGTGGAAGAAAGCTGTGGCGTCGTGGTTGGGTGCGTAAGTGCTAATCAGGCATATCTCCCTCCCGTCCAAGGTACCATGCACCAGTGCCATCCTGCCTTCATTGTCTGTCTTGGTGTTCACTACCTTAAAAGGGATGGTTGCGTAGATCCATATCAGGACCCCTCTGGCGTATGAGGAGTAAGAGGATCCAATCAGGGTTCCTCGCCATGTTTTGGCCATAGTCTCTAATTTATCCCTTGTTAGGTGTGTCTCCTGGAGCATGGCGATTCCCACTTTACATCTACGTAGATATGAGTGTATCCGGCGTTGCTTAACAAAGTTGTTCATGCCTCTGACGTTCCACATCATTACGTTAATGTTTCCAGCCATGGGTGTCGTGGTATCTGTTGGTTGTCCTCCGCTTGGGTCCAGGCCCTGCTACTGGTGTATCTCTTATAGAATTTTCCTGTGGTCTTGGTGTTTTCCGATTAAAGTTCTCATCTTGGGCTCTAACCTCTCGTGTCCCTCCCCCCTTTGTCTTCGAGCCCTCTGTAACTTCGGGTCCCCAAACTTGACCCCATAACTGTGAAATCCTCAAACATAGAACAAGTCCAGTGAGGTTTCCCTCGTTATGACGATCCCGTTTCCGCTCCGTTTGACCGCACATTGATCTCCTGGTGCCCTACGGGCAGGTATATATACCCTGAAGGAAACTTCCAAGGGGTGGAGTGTCTTGACTCCGATGACTCCGCATGGAGGATCTGTTCAGCTGTGTTGTGGCTAACTCTGTCAGATGGTGGTCTGTTACGTATAAAAGGGCCCCCTGGAGCCTGGCTTAATGGGACTCAGAGCGGTTTCCGCCTTTGTGCCTCAATATCAGGGATCTGTTGCTCGTCCATCCAGTCCCGGGCCTGTGCCGGTGTGTCGAAGAAGTGGGCTCTGTTATTGTGTAGTACCTTCAATCTTGACGAATATAGGAGCATGTAGCGCAAACCTGCTGCCTTCAGCCTGGCTTTTGTATGTATAAACTGTGCCCTATTCATTTGGAACTGGAAGGTATAATCTGGGTAGATGGCAATTTTGGCGGAGTTCCTCTGGATCTGGCCCCCAGACCTGGAAAAGGCCAGTATGGCCTCACGGTCCCTGTAGTTTAGAACCTTCGCAATCACCGGTCTAGGCGGGGCTCCTGGCGGTGGTTTCTTGGCTAGGGACCGGTGGGCTCTCTCAATGGTGAAGCCTTGTGAGAGCTTCCCTGCTCCGACTTCCTGCAGCAGGAGATTTTCGATGTAGTTGGTGGGGTCGGGGCCTTCGATACCCTCCGGCAGGCCTAGGAATCGTATATTATTCCTACCGGCCCGTCCCTCCGCCTCCTCGGCCCTATCCTCCAAATTCTTAAACTTTTGCTGTAGTTCATCCACGTCCTGGAGGAGGCAGGTTTTTGCTTCCGTATTTGCCCGGACTTGAGTTTCAAGCGCTTCTGTCCTGCCGGCTAGGGATCGGACATCCTGGCGTAGAAGGCCCAGATCTGTTGTCACAGTGTCTATTTTGTTCTCCATTGTAGCCTGAAATATCTTAATGGCTTCCAGTATCTGGGTATTACTAGGTTCAGCCACTACGTCAGTGTGGACAGGTAGCTTCTCCGGCGCTCCACCATTTGGGCTCACCAGCCTTGTGGATCCACTGGCCGTGAAAGTGTCTATAGTGGTCTGGCGCTGCTTGGACCTCGCCCTTTTCGCAGACGTCTTGTTGGATGATGATATCTCCCTGCTCAAGGCACCGGTGGTGCGGGCCGGAGGGTATCCCAAAGTCTGGCACAACGACCTGCGCCCTTGGTTGTGGGACCAGCCGTGGGAGCGGCGGGCCAGGGCTCAGTCCGGTGCAGCCGGGCGAATACTTGAGGATGCTAGGGACGCAGCGATTCACAGTAGGTAGCCTGCACGGGTGGGTAGCTGCACAAGTTAGGCTGTAATGGTTTGGCGGTATGTGCAACCGCGCTATGAGCGTATGTCCTGTCCTGCTGCCCTTGTGCCTGCCAACTGCGGATCCTGGGCGCAAGCCGGCTGGCAGAGCTGTGGCTATCTAATGTCTGAGCGTGGCATCCAGCCTTACGGTGGCTCCCAGTGCAGAAAAGCGCATCAGAATGCAGGTGTATGGAAGGATTCAGGCAATGAGTCCAATCCCGCGCAGGGAGGCTCGGGAACCCAGCCCCCAAGGGTACACCGGGAGGAAGAGGGGGCCCCCGATGCCCGGGGTCGGTGCCCGCGTTACTCTAGGCCCCTCCGCCACCCCCAGGCAGTCTATGCAAGCCGGGGACGGGGGCGCCCGACTCCCGGCAAGGTCGAGTACTGGCGGCGAGGTAGAGCTAGAGCTGGGGGGGGGGGCCCTGGGTCGTCACACTTGGCTCGGCGCCTCGATGTCAAGCCTGGCCCACACCCACCCCCGCTCACCTCTGCGGTGCTGGCTTGCCACCGGTATTTCCGCAATCCAGGCCGCTCCCCCAGGCGGATCTGGCCTTCGCTTCTCGCAGCTCCCGGGCCCGCACACACTCCAGGCGAGATGCAGCGGTCCTCCGCTCCTCGCCTCGGCAGTTCGCCCGTTCCGATGGGATCCTCCGAAACGGGACCTCAGGAGCGATGTAGCCGGATCAGCTGTACCACGGATTCGTCTGCAGGTCTCCAGCGCACTCAGCGGTGGCGTACGCTCTCGGGCCCCTCCAGGGGATTAGCGCGCGGGAGCCGCCATCTTGGCATTTAGTCGGCCTCCTCCAATCTGTGGCGTAGAGGCACTTATCGGCTCTCCCAGGCTCCGGAAAAGTATCTCACTGCATCCAAAGGACTTCCACAGCGTTCAGGGTGGCTTACAGGCTCCAAGGGTTCCAGGATTCGGCATAAAACAGCTTATGTTGGGCACATCCAGCGGAGCTCACCAGAGACACAACCTCACTACATGGCAGTTAGCCACGCCCCCCCGCAGCGACATCCAAATATAAGCGGAGTAGCAACAGTGGCTACAACCACCGGCGCGCGGCAGTCTACTAATTCTTGCTTTTCCACCATCAACTCCTAATTTCCAGTGTTATGCAGAAGACACTCAACTATTCTTCAGGCTACCCTTAGCCGCTTCCTCCTCCTCACTCATACCTGGCTGTACTGTCTGTCTGCTATTCAGTCATGGTGTGCTGCAAACCACCTATGCCTCAATGCCAGTAAAACTGAGATCGTTTGCATTGGAACTCCTGCTCCCGCTTTCCCACTCTCGCTCTGGCCGGCCTCCCTTGACCCCATGCCCACCCCCACCTGTGAGGCCAAGAACCTTGGGGTCATCTTTGACTTCACTCTCTCCTTCTCCTCTCACATTTCTGACATCTCTAAAAAGTCAAACTATCAACAGACCATTATCGATTCAGAAATTCAAGGGCTATGAGCGACTGTTTTTCCCCCCATGTTCCCTCCCTCCTTGAGTGCCTTGAAACACTGCCTGTGTATAGGCGTTTTATAAATAAACATTGCCATACAATACCATACCTTTCTTCATGACCCAAAAAATAGTCCACTCATAAGAAGACTTTTGATCGCAATAATTGAGCAGATTGTGCAACTACGAATATAAATTGAACACCTGTATTAAAATGATTTGTGAAGAGGATAATGTGGTTATAGATAGAGGGTGAGTTCAATGAGTATTGGTATGGCACACCAAAGGTTTTTCTAGACTTCTATGCCTAGTATATATATATATGCCTATGTATTTTCTTTTTCTTTCTGTATCTAACATTTTTAAGTCTTTATTATCCTAATGGTACAATTAAAAAAAGAATACCTGTGATTTTTCCTAGTATGAGTACAAATGATGATCATTTGTTGGATCTCTTTGGGCATGTCAGGTGACATAAGAGGGATGCAGAAGAAGATAACCAGGGGATAAATACCTATCTTGATAATTCAGCTCACCTGGGGACTAATATGTGGTACCAACACATCAGAAAGATGGGGGAGAGGGCATCTGATGAGAATTGCTACGTCTGCTCTCTCATCCCCTATGCCATGTGTACAGTAAGAACCTTCATTTAAAGAGAGATGTTGGGGAAAAATGCAAGTGCCTCAGTCATCTAGCAGCATGTACCACCAGAGGACAGTTTCAAGGAAAATCGGCAACCTTGCGATGGAGATCAGACAGTCATTTCCATACCAGGATGATAAAATCAAGACAACACAAATGTAAAAGGAGCCTGGATGGACAGATAAGATGCTTGTGTATCCTTTTGCAGGACAAGACAAAGTGATTGTTGAAGAAATGAAGAGGATGAACTGCTCTGACATGACGGAAAAAGGCTTGAATGCCTGGATCCTGGGAAAATTCACAGCTGCTAATCTATGGACGACTGAGTACAAACAAAGGATAGGAAGATGGAATGATGTCCTGTGCAGCTCATCTGCTGAGGAAGGAAGTAGTGCAAGAGGTACAGAAAGTGAATTATGAGCGTCTAAAGTCATGGGCCAAGTACTCTAAGATGCTGACATGGGTGGAAGATGAATCAGGCCCAGTGGCTGTAGTCCCATTGGTTAATGCAACACTGTGCTTTCAGAGCAAGGGAAGAAAATCAAGTTGGACATAATAATGGGTGGAAGAACATAATTGATGTTCCAGGAATGAGGAGAGGGGCGCTGTCTTAATGGAGCGATATTAGGCCTGCGGATCTAGAGCATATATGAAACTGCCCAGGAATTGGAGTGAAGTGTGTTCCTTGGTACATATCCATGTTTCTGCATTAGTGATTCCACAGAGTGACCTTAAGATTGAAGGATTTCCAAAAGTGGATGAACACCTGAGAAAAAGATGGTCACTAGAACAGGAGTGGATGAAGAGAGGGAATTATTTCCCACAATAATCACTGACGGCTTATGAAGACATTCCTGACCAGCACAAATTGTTCAACAGGACTGTGGTGAAGTTCACATATATGTTAATGTCTGGAATTCAAACAGGGGTGAATGCCAAATGGCTACAGATCACCAGCTGGGAGCTTCTGCAATCAATTAATGCCACTATAAAAGTATTTAACACCATAAAAGAAGAGCTGAGGGCCATAAGGTGGATGACCCTTCAGAGTAGATATGTCCTCGACATGATTACAGCAATGGAAGGAGGTGTGTGTGCCAAGATCGGGCCATCATGTTGTACATTCATGCCATCTCATGATGGTGAGAACAGGACTTTGATGGAGGCCATATCGATGTTGACAGAGCTACACGTAAAAATGGATGATGAGACAGAGGCCATTGGAAATGACAGTTGGTTCTCACTCCTGTTTTCATGAATTCCTTATTGGATGGCAAACTTATTCAAGTTCATTGGAGAAATATTGGTGATGATAATATTTGGATTCTTTATGATAAGGATAACAATTGGACAATGTCAGAAAAGTCAAAGAAAGAAGTGGGAATGAAGATCATGATTTATACAAAGTATGAACCAGAAGACAATGTGCTGACCGATAGTGCCATCAGAGACTAAACAAAAGCAAGTATTGTGGCACCTGAAGGAATAAAATTCTGGTATCCAAAGGATCATAAGAATTATGTGGGACGTTGGGTCTTCTGTACCCCAAATGGAGAATGCCACTACATGACCTGGAGTGTGGATGAACACATTAAAAAAGCGGGCACGCTGAGAGGGGTGATGAAGATATGGATACCCAAGAAACCTTTCTTCAAGAAAAGATACAAAGAACAGGAAAACTTGAGGAGGTGGTTGAGGACTCGACCAGAGGGGGGAATGTAGAGGAACAGATGTACACATCTACAGGAGATCCCCACCCCCCTACCTCTTTTGTATTGGAGACATGAGACAGTGCCTTGTCTGACACCAGCTATCGTGCCAATACCGAAGCGAGTATTTTGAAGGAGATATCCATTGAGACAACCCTATCAAATGTACCCTCGAAATGATGACATACTAGAGTAGGAACCCCCGAAGGAATATGGGAAAGAGCTATGAAAATGAACTGATGACATCATGAGAAAGTGTGCATGATGTCTGGAGATACTGAATAAAGACGATGTATGGATCCTAGAGGACAAATGATGAAGTAAAGAATTGAGTGAACTATCAAAGTGGAAAAGAAAAATATTACATGTTAAAGAACTGCAGAAAACAGAAGTTAAATGAATGTATGGATGCTGAAACGCAAGGTAGATAAAGTCATCGTATAGACTAGCTATGAGTAGTGAATAGAATGCAGGCGAAACCGCCATTGTATAGAAACTGGACATTGGTTCATTAAATAAATAAGTCAAAAACCATGACGGAGGAATGAAAAGCTGTGTCACAGCAGAATAGCAGCCTAGTGAAGCTATGTGGCAAGGCTGTCTGGCCTGAAGTCAAGATCCTATAAATCGAGGTCAGCTATCTATCATGAAGAAAATGAGTGTGTGAAGGAAGAAACCTCTCACGTTAAGGTCCAAGAAAGAACGCAAAGAATGCCATGTTTTCATTCATTTAAAAGCTGCAGAATGAACAGAATCGTGGTATCTTGTCACGTGAGCCAAGGATGGAAATAGAGTTCAAACTTGGAGTTCGAGACACAATAGCAAGTGCCCTCACTCCAATGCATTCCCAGGACGAGAATACTCTGCAAGACCAAGTACAAAGACAATTTCATGGCGGAAGGCATGGGTGATGAGATGTTGGGCTAATTGGGTGGTGAGGTAGCTTCATGTCCTATCTCCCTGCACCTGGGTCTTGGCTTTCATGCTACTAAATTAACCGAATGTTCCAGAACATAGCACAAGCGTGCCAATGAATTGTATTAGTCTGTATAACAAAGGACCTTATAGCTTAGAAGACCAATGAAACACAGTGTAACTATTTTTTCTTAAATTACATGTTTGAAGAGGTAGGCATAAGTTGTCCACCTGATAAAGGACAGTCAATAACAATCCCAGCTCATATATGATTGTATATCTAGATGTTTCACTTAACCAATTCCGACCCTTGATAGGTTTTCCACTATTGCCACATAGTATATCACATCACTGTGGCGCATAGTGGAGTATAAGAATTGTATTTTTTGTGGAAAACATTGAGAACTGAGTGTACGTCTGTTGATGTTTGTTGTAACCTCCCTGTTTTTGATAATTGTTAATAAAACAGTAACTTGCCATCTTCTTGATTATGTCTGGTTATTTGGCCTCATAATTATTCTGGTGTAATCCCATCCAACTATAAATGCACGCTCCAAGGGCCTTAAACTCATTCTATAACCGGTGCTATGGAAACAATGGGCTATGGAAAAGGTGGTTCTCATTGGAACCTTTTTGTTGTTTTAATATATTTTGTATATTTGTTTTCTATTCTTATTTTTGGGATGGGGGCACCAACTACCAGAAAAGGAAGAGCAGGAAAGAAGGAGGCACTTTTGATTTTAAATTATGGGAGGGGGATATTATTCTCATCTGCTTTCCCTACCACCTCGAAAGCACTAGCAATTGCTCCCCTCTGCAAATGAGCGAATTACAATATACACAAAGGACAGTTGTCCGTTGAAGGTACAGGCCAACTGTCTCTTCTATATGTTGTGATGTTGCAGCAGGAACACTCTGCCCAACTGAAATGTTTTTTTGAGGAGGAAGGTGGAAGGTGATGGCGATGTGGAAGAAATATGATGTCCTGTGAAAGGAATCGCTTTTCTTAGGGTAGCCGGATGGAACATGCAGCTGCATGGATTTGTACCAAAAGAGTACTGCCCCTTTTGGTCGCAACTGAGTGCAGCTTGACACTCAGTGCAGCGTATGCGGGCAGCCAGGTCTTTTGGAACTCGTCCAACAGTTGCGAAGAACTAATACCCAAGAATGTGTTCCACATCATCATCATCCTCCTGCTGCTCATTTGCTCCAGTGCCCCTGTCATTCCCTTTTCCTTGTCCTCTAGGTGTTGGTACTGGCCCCTAAAGGGGAGGAGTTGCCATGACAGAAGACATTTTTAGCTGCTCTTAAAAAATAAGTTTCTCCTAATGGCGAGTCTCATTGAGGTTGGCTAGAAGAATTGCGTGGGTCCTCTGGATCTGATGTTCACAGTCATTTTTCTGTGTCTGCAGACTTCAGAGGCTGGAAAAAGGCAGGAAAAGTTCAACAAGTGAAGAGGACAGTAAGGAATGGTAGTAGCACTAAAACATTGGACATTTAATTTTCTAGGAAGCTAGCAAAATGGCTTTATTATATGTGTCTGCGGTCACCCGACATTAATCACGGACATGTCATAAAGTTAGTGTATGTAAGAGTGCCAAGAGTGATGTCAATGCGAGTTTCAGAACTGTGTGGACATTCACAGACTAGTTAAGCATCACAGGGCCACAGATGTTTGCGCCTTTGCATTTATCCTGTTTCTCTCTTTTATCTTGCGTCCATGGATCAAATAAATAGTCCACAGACACCAAATTGTGTTTTAAAAAAGATTTTATATATATATATATATATATATATATATATATATATATATATATATATATATAAAATCTTTTGCTTGCCGAAATAAAGAAAATTGAATTTATATATATATATATATATAAATTCAATTTTCTTTATATAAATTCAATTTTCTTTATTTCGGCAAGCCATCCAAAAAAAGCAGAAATACATTTAAAAAAATGTATTGCAATAAAAAGGCAGTAATAAATAACAGTACAAAATGCAGACAATAACAGCAGAAATACTTCTTCCAAACTCATGGAAAAAGATTATTATTCCTCAGAACCATCTTGCATCCCCACAGAAAGTAATGGTAGAGGTCAAGTTCTAATGAAGTTACACATCACGTTTGCAATAAAGTGCTAATGCTAATCGAAGATGGTTGCCAACTAAAGGTGGTCACAGTTGCAGTAAAGGTGCTAATACTATTTCAGGTTACAAGAAGTTACACATCAACATAACAAGTACTTGATTCAAATCATAAATAATTACAAATGAAACACTTAGTTTTCTTGCCAAATATTACAACAATGGGGCCCATCGACTTTGGAATATATTTATATTATTACAATGTTTCAAAAGGACATTCCATAAAAGTACACAACATCAAAAACAATCCAAATGGCACAACATCAAAATAAGGTAAATAACCTGCCAGTTATAGAATTTACAGTAAAATCTCCAACCAGACCAGTTATTGCACAATTCTCAAAAAAGCCACCCTTTTCCTCCAGGCACATGCCAAATAGGTTTTCAATGGCAAATATATCAATATATTCTGCATGTTTGCAAAAGTATTCAGCAGTAATCCTCATCCTCCAATTGTTGATGCACAGCTTCAAATGCCATATACAAAACACGGCCTGGGGTACCGGCTGTGTAGTTATGGTTAAATTGCTCATCTCAAAGGAAGAGCACTTTTTGGGTGGCTTATAAAAGTTAGGTGAGGTTTGGTCAGGGGGGCAAAGTTACAGGGGGGTCCCAAAATGTCTTTTTTTGCCTACAGCCGGAAACACTGGACGGATTGTCACCAAATGTGCGGCAGGAGCGGCGGCTTGGTCTTGAAAGCGTGCTTTTGTATATTTGGTGGAAATCCGTCCAGTAGTTTTTTTTAAAACTACCAAAAAGTAGGTCCAAAAAAATTAGTGAGATCTGTGTCCGGTCCACGGACACACTTTCCTGTTCGTTCCACGGACAGGACATCGATTGGCCGGTGCGTCCACGTCATGTCCGCAGACAGGCAACGTGTTCGCTGATTGGTTGGAGTGAAGAGTGAGATGTGTCACATTTTCCCGATGCAACCGCCATGTTGGATCTGCGAACATCCGTGGACAGCGCGGCGTGGAACAGAGCATAAATCTAATTTTAGGGAGTGTGTTGGTGTGGAAGAGTGGCTGAAGATGTATGATATGATATGATATGGCATTTGTAACGTGCCTATACACAAGTGTTTCAAGGCGCGACGAGGCAGGGAGGGGGGATCAAGGGGAAGACAGACAATGATCCTACTAGGCCAGGTGTCATTCAGGCCGCGCAAGTGCAGTGTTAGGGGGAAGGGAAAAAGTGCAAGGGGAAGGGGAGGGGGGAAGTGCAGTAAAAAGTAAGTAGAATAAAAATAAATAAATAGGGCCAGCTGGTGGCAAGTACAAGGTAAGTGCAGACAAGTGCTAGGAAGGGGGGGCTGTAGGATACAGAGACAGTCCCGCAGTGCAGGGTTTGCCAGGGAGGCAGTGCAAGTGGACAGTGGCTGGGCCCAGGACCGAGGTCGGTGAGAGTGGCCCAGTTGCAGATTCAGTGCAGTTTCAGTGAAGAATTTAGCAGGGGAGATGGAGAGAGAAAGCAGAAGCAAAGAGGAAGGATTTGAGGTGCTTCCAGAACCGGAGATGGTTCTCCTCAAGTTTCAGGGAGGCAGGAAGGCTGTTCCAGAGGGAGGCCCCTGCCGCGGAGAGAGATCTACCCCCAGCTCATTGCTTCGAGAAGCAGCTGACCCTGAGGGAGTTGGAGACGGATGAGCGAAGGGCTCGGGAAGGAAGATATTTAGGAAGAGAGAGTTGAAGGTATTTAGGCCCCAGGCCCCAGAAGGCCTGTGGACAATGCAGAGGGTTTTGAACCTAATCCTCGCAGCCACTGGGAGCCAGTGTAGAGATTTCAGTCCTGGAGAGATACGGTCCCTGGGCTTGAGGCCAAGGACAAGTCTTGCAGTTCTGTTCTGGATGAGTTGCAGAGGGCGGAGAGTGGAGGCAGGCAGATTAAGATAGAGGCTGTTACAGTAGTCCAGCTTCGAGAGAACCAGGGCTCAGGAGACAGTGAGCTTCTGGGGGAAGGAGATGAAGGGAAGAATACCTCTGAGGAGGTGCAGCTGGTAGGCGCAGGAAGAGGGCCAAGAGAGGCTGGCCAGAGAGCTGCAGGGAAGGAGGGAGTGGGTGTGCCGATGAGTAGAATCTCAGTCTTACTGGCATTAAGGCAGAGGTCATTGGCGGCACACCATTTCTGGATAGCAGACAGACAGTCAGAGATGAGGGAAGGAGAGGAGGAGGCCGAGGGTAGCCTGAAAAGGAGCTGGGTATCGTCCGCATGGGGGTGGGGGAGTGAGAGATGGGTCAAATGCTGTATTTGTTTAGGTGCAAGAAGGCTGTGATGGGATCGCGGTGTCCGCGATCACCGCAGCTGTTCACGAACATACCAACAATTGATTGCACTACTGGGTATTTTATTATGCTCTGATGTATTTGTTTTGGGCAGTTAGTCAAGTATTGGGTGGGAAGGGCATGCATTGAAGAGTTTGTGCATTGGCTGCACATACTGTCTTAGTATGTCAAGTGAAGTGGATAGGGTTTGAGGTTCTTGTGTAATGTTTTTGGGTTGTGGTCAGTTGGCAGGGGTTTGCTTGCATGGGTGTGTTATGCTGTGGTGGTTGTGGCCAGGGCCTAAAGTCTTGGGTGCTTGGCCACAACCATGGCAGCATAACACACCCATGCAAGCAAATATTTTGACTTTGGTATGTGGGCTGCATAGGGGGTAAGTTTTCAAATGTTTGTGTACTGGTTGCCAGTAGTGTAATAGTATTTATAGGACAGTGGACATGGTGTGTGGTAGTTGGTTTGTTGGACTGTGTTCAGAATGTTGGTACCTAAGACTCTAGGCATTTTGGGTTGTAGTTAGTGGTCAGGTGTTCGCTTGCATGGGTGTGTTATGTTGCGGTGGTTGTGACTCCAATCATTGCATACTTACTGTTTGCTTTGTTGAGGCTGTATGCAGTGTTTTGTCCACGCCATGCACCCAAGACTGTAGGCACTGGTCACAACCACCGCAGCATAAGACACCCATGCAAGCAAACATTGTGGGTTGTGGTGAGTGGTCAGGTGTTTGCTTTCATGGGTGTGTTATGTTGCAGTGTTTGTGACTCCAATCATTGTATACTTACTGTTTGCTTTGTTGAGGTTGTATGCAGTTTTTTCATTGTATGGGAAATTGGAGCAGACATTGTTTTTTCATTCCCTGTGATAAAAGAAAAGATTACATGTTAGTTAAGGTAGTTTGTATTGCATAGCAGAAATTTCTGTACTTTGTCGACCCTCATAGTTAGTACTTTACAAACACTATGCTTCAAACCAGTGTACTGTGTAATTTGCCCAGTTCCTGTGTTTGTTCGTAAAATCATTGGGTTTGTGGGGAAAAAAAATCCATGCAGGATTAAAAGAAAATGTTCTGCTTTATGGTACAATATTTTTCGTTGGTTGATTTCAGTAGGAGGAATTGAATAGGTTTATGGTACTATATTTTTCAGTGGTTGATTTCAGTAGGAGGAATTGAATAGGTGTATGGTTTTTGGTTTGGAAGTGGTGGTACTATTGTTGTAACTAGATACCAGTTGGCGTATTCCAATTGTTTATTTCTTGTTAAATTTTAGCAGTATTAATTTATCTGTTCAGCTGTTGCAGTATTTTGGGGCAGATAGATACCTGTTGGTGTGTTCTAACTGTTTATTTATTGTTGCATTTTAACAGTATTCCTTTAACTGTTTGGTTGTTGCAGAATTTTGAGGCAGTTTGATACCTGTTGGCGTATTCTAACTGTTGATAGTTTTGAAGTTGTTGAGAGTATTTTTATATGTAATAAGTGTTGTAGGGTTTCCTTAGAAAAATGCATATTGCAGTTGTCTGGTTGTAGTTAGATACCAGTTGGCGTATCCTGTTTATAGTTTTTCACTGTTAGATAGCTGTTGTCTTATTCTATTAGTTTAGGGATTTAAAGGTTATTGATGACATTTTGTAGATGTTTATACTCAGATTAGTGAATACATTTTGGTTTTAAGAATATTAAGTAAGCATTTACAAGATTTGCTGGTAATCTTTGTTTTAGAGTAATTGAATTATCATTACATCTGAACCATCCACATTTCTTTTTTATGTATGCATTGTAGTGGCCTGCATTGGTTGTGGCTCCTGTGTGGTAGATTATGCCTACTGTTGTGAAGGTTTTCTTACCAAGTGATACTTGTCCATGTGTGAATCCAGTCAGCTTGCAGTTGTTTTTGGTACCATCTGCATTGTCACGAAAAAGCATTACTATTACGTATTCACTATGTGACTGTATATGTAAAGTGGAACGATTGTCAGAACTGCAAGTAGTACATAATCTGCCATGGTTTGCATTTTGTACAAGCTGCTGAAATGGAATGGATTCACAGTTAGGTATGGATACATACACAAAGTGTTCACTAGGGATTTGTTCCTGTGTCACATGGTTGCAGAGAGTGCATGTATGTTTCCATATGTATTAAATCTGGAAGAAATTCTTGTGGATCTTCTTGTGTGTTTATAGTGAATCTGACCATTACAGCACAGTAGTTCAATTCCTGCCTTATTCCAGAAACACTAAGTGTTGTCAGGATAGTTGGTTGCATTTCTGTGAAGGACTAACATTTGCAAACATAATTGGTCTGTCTTTCTTTTACAAACTTTAATTTTTGAAGAACAGGATAGGTTTTGGGCTGGGGTGCGTAGAGTGCATGTAGTCGTTTGTATTCTAGAATATAAGGAATATCAGCGTTTACTTTACTTGCATAAAAGTTGACTAGAAATAGTCCTTCAAGTGAACGTAGGCGTGATAGTGCTACATAGCTCATGCCTGCTTTAAAACACTGTGCTGCCAATATCTATCAATGCTTGATCTAGGGTAAGACCTTGTGATTTATGAATGGTGCCTGCGTATGCTAAAGATAGAGAAAATTGTTCTCTGCGTACATACATGTCTTTGAAAAAAAGGAATCGGGCTGTTGAGCATCCTATCCTTTTAACCTCTGATATTGACAAACTGAATGTTGTTGTCATGTTTGAAAGCCAAGTTCTTCCTAGGCACTTCAGAACGCAACTGGAACAAATTGCAAGTGTTGCAGAATAATGCCCTCAGAGCCGCTTTGAGTATCCCGAGGCACTCCCACATCTCCAGTTTCAGACAAGATGCCCACTGCTCCTGGTACGAGACAGAATCACCCTTAGATAACTAGTCATCATCCACAAATGCCTCTGTAATTATGCCCCCAAGTAACTGGCAGACAAGTTTAACAAACACATTTCAGCCAGACCAACTAGAACGATGTATTCTCACTGTCTATCCATCCCTAAATTCTCCCTATAAAAAGCAGGCAGCTCCAGCTTCCCGGTCCTAGCTGCCAAACATTGGAATGCTATACCTGTGAACCTTGGAGCAGACCCATCCTTTGGACCTTCAGGGCAAAAACGAAGTCCTGGCTTGCCAACAAGAACTCACCCTTTGTCTGACATACTAACCTTTTGTCACACCACCATATTTCTGCCGATGCCCACCCCTTTACCACCATGTACCCCGGTCAGGTACACTTATTCTTATTATTTTGTATGACTATAATATGTTGTAACCTGCTCTAAGTCTCTGGCGCCCAGTTACCTCAGGGTTCGGCACGCAGTATAAATAAAGAAAGAAAGAAACAAACAAACAACTGTACCAAGTGCTACATTAACTAGTCCTTGCACCTCGTCAAGGTTATGTTTGAGCATTATTCTACAGTTTAAAGATCATTTTTATATTTTCTCTAAACCAGCTATGTTAGAGATAGAGTTTTCTAAGGTATTTAGTTGTGCTGTGGCTTGTTCGCACATGATTAGTGTCATACCGTGCATGTCCAGTTTGTCTATGGAGCAAATGTGAACTATTGGTTGCATTTTTTTTCAACATTGTTTCATTGAATTGTGCACAGCTTGCAAGAGTTGGCATCAAGGACATACACATTTCTGTGTGCTAATTGTTCCATGACACCAGTAGCACATGAGTTATGGTCATATAGGTAATGGATGCGTCTGGTATTCAAGATACTCTGTGCTTCTTTAGATACTACACCAATCCAAATACTTTTCAAAATGTTGGCATAGGTGAGGTCTGCAGACTGACGCATGTTTTCAGTTAATTTTTTGTATTGGAAATGTTGCCAAAGATTGACATTTCCTATGCTGCCAAGAGTTTTACGGCATAGTTTGTGCCCTAAGGTTTTAAAAATAGGTTCACCTTTAACTGGTGTTAATTGAAGAAGATCACCAAAAACAATAATGTGTTTTCCTCCAAAGAGCTCTTCGTAGTCTGTATTGAGGACCTCTTGTAATCTGAGGTGAATCGAAGCCAACATTAGGTTGGAGACCATGCCTACCTCATCTATTAGCAGCATTTTCATTTGTTTCAAAACTCTGCGTAGTTCAATTGCAGCTTCTGGAGAAAGTTTATAGTAGTCTAATTTGTTTTGGAGTTCTACTGGAAGGAGTAGTAATCGGTGTAAAGTGACACCGCCTATGTTGTAGGGAGCTAAACCTGTGGGGCAGTTACAACAGCTGACAGTTTGTTGTTTGACAATTGTTCGAGGAACTTGCTGATGATTTTTATTAAGAATGTTTTCCCTGAACCAGCTTGACCACTCACATATAGCAGTATAGGTTTGTAGTCTTGGCAGGTACAAGTTTTAGTTTTGTGGTGCATACCATGTTCAATTTGTTTTTTTATTTCTAGGAAAATGTGACGCTGTTCATTGTTTAATTGCGATTTGAGTATAGCAGTCTTCTCTAGACCCTTCATACTGGTACATGGTGTTTTCTACTTCAGTCATGGCTAATTCAGCCTCATTTGCTAGGAGTTGCTGCCCAACTGGTTCTTGGCTTCCTGTTAGAGAAGGTTGACTGCTGTCAGCAGTGTCTATATTTAGTTGTGCTTGGAGTTCTTCTTCTTGTTGCTGTTCATTGGCTAACATTGTTTTGTACTGCGTAAGGTTTTTGTCTGTTCTAGTGCTTGCATTTGCTTTGAACGCATCTGCATCTTCATAGGAGACGTGGGTATCTAATAAATCTTCCTCTTGATAATTTCATAAGATTAATTAAGCTTCATTTGGTAAGTTTCACTAGGCTGCCTTCACAATTTTCAACTTTGTATCTACCTTTCTTCTCATCTGGTTTAATATTCTTTTTGTATGTGAAGTTTTGGGCTACGTGGTATAGACATATGGTTTCCAAAGTGGTTCTCCTGTTTGGGTATTATGTGTCTAGTAAATTGTTCTTCAACATGTTTTGGCTGTTGGGATCATTTTTGGCTATTGTTTCTATGTCTTCATATGATATGAGCACTCTTTTTTCTGGATTTAGTAGAACCAAGGCTTAGTCATACTTTGTTTTCAGATTTTCCATACAAAGTAGTACCAGTTAAACGGGCTGCGGTTTCGTAGCAGCCACATTCTCTATCGGAGAGCATTTTTATGCCTAAGCTGTACAATTTCTGTGACAGTGTTTTGTCAGATGATATGTCGTCCCGGAGGTCTTTGAGCTCTGTTTTTTTCTGCTTTGGTTAAGTAGGCTGTGACATATCGTGCAACTGCAGTGGAATTGTCCGCAATGTGTTGCACATCTATATTTTCATTCCATAGGAGGGCAATGATTGCATTGTAATCATTGATGTACTTTGATCCTTCAGTTCTTTTTATGCAGTATGTGTTCTTAGGTGATTTACCTTTGACATTATGGGCCTCATTACGAGTTTGGAGGTAGCCATGCATGTAATACAGGCAGGCTACCTCCAAACTTACAGAAAAATCTGGCACCCGCAAATTGGCAATTACCGGGTCATGCCGAGTTTGGCGGACCAGGTAATTGCCCATTCGTGGGTGCCGGTAATAAGGGACTCCCCATGCCCATTGGGCTGAATGGGAATGTGGACGGTGGTAGCACCGGTACTGTTAATAACCACTTGGGTTATTAGCACCACTTAGCAAGCCCCACCCACCTGGTACCTTCCTATTTTCTGCTCTTTTTCACCACTTAGCATGCCTCACCACTTAGCAAGCCCCGCCCACCTGGCGCCTTTCTGCTTGCCGCTCTTTTTCACCACTTAGCAAGCCCCGCACACTGGTGCCTTCCTGCTTGCCGCTCTGTTTCCCTACTTAAGGAGCCCTCCAGCAGATGGAGAGCAGGTGCAAGTGGAACTAGGCCACCTGGTCTAAGCACCACCCACCTTCTTAGCCTTGCCTCTTCCTTCCTGTTCTTAACTATTAGATCAAGGGTGTCTCCCGCCATGGCATCTGCAGTGAAAGGCAGACAAAGAAAAAGAAGAAAAGAAAAGGGCAATTCCTGTTCGGACCAGGAGGCCCCAGGGCCCGACCCCCTGCTCAGACAGCAGGTAAGCATGCACCAACATGTGTTACCCCCTCTGTCCCCAAAGGCCATCGCCACCCCCTCTCATCCCCCTGTGATGTTCCCTTGTGCCCCCCCTTCTTGCACACAGGTGTTGCCTGTATTGCTTGATTCTTATACCCTGCTCCCCCTCAACCTCCTCATGCAGGAGTCTGTCCTGATACATTCTGGTTTCACTATCACCGTGTTGTGGCCAATGCTGAATTTGACTTTTATGAACTTCATTCATTCACGGTGCGTAACTCTTTCTCACCTCTTATGCTAGACTTCCTTTGCATCTTGTACTCATGGTGGCCCTGAATCATGCTTTTCCCATCTTCATCTTGTATCCTGGCTTGCAACATTATGTGTTACTACTGACTTCTGCAATTGTATTCTCTCTCCATTCTTGCTTCTCCACTCTTTTTGACTGCTTACTCTCTGTTCTATCCTTTCCCTTCTCCCTTTTCCTATCTCCTCCTCTTGCTTCCTTCTATGCACTTATTCTATCAGAATTGTCCCTGGACCTAATATGATAGAAACCTCGTCTGTTTCCTCCACCCTCCCATTACAGTTTTTTTCCTCCCCACAACCCCTCCAGCACTATCTGAAATGTCGTTAGGCCTAGAATGATAGTCGCTCGTTTTGTTCCTCCCCTCCCTTTCTGCACCCCTCTCCCTCACCTTTTGTTTTTCTCAGGCTCTACCAGAAATGTTGTCAGGCCTAGTATGGTAGTCGCCTGTCTGTTTCCATTTCATTCCCACTCTCCTCCTCCCTTCCTTATCTATGTCTTAGCGCTTGCACTATCTGAAATGTTGTCAGGCCGAGTACGATAGTTAATTTCACATCCTTACTGTTCATGGCCTGTAAGAATGTCATTGTATTTTCCCTTGTTCCCTCCCTTGCCTTGAAGCGCTTTGAAACACATTGTGTATAGGCGCTATATAAATAAACTATCATATCATATTACCATCATGTTCTGCTCGCGGGTGCTGGTACGGCCACCAGGTCAGACCTGGTGGCTGCAAGGGCACCCGCGAGCAGAACTCGTAGTATGGCGGTACAGTAGCAACAGTGCTGGTAATGATACCGGCACCATTGTTGCCTTTTCGCCATACTTGTAATGAGGCCCACTGTCTCTCTCGTTCTCTCCCTCTTCCTTGCATCGTTCTTTCTGTTTCTGCCTATGGTGCTCTGTCTCACCCTCAGCCTCTCTCTTGGCGTGAGTACCATATTCAGGTGTGCGTTTGCTAGAGCCACCTGAGATGTTGCTGACCGCAGCAGAACCAGAGAAAGGACAAAGGGGTACACTGATTTACGCATGGCTAAAAGTAGCATGAGACCAACAGCAACAGGGGTATCCCTCGAAGTAAGCGTCAGCCTGGCATTTGGACACATAAGTCGCCATCGCGTGTGTGCCCAGCAGAAATGTTGCAATCATAATGAGGGAACACTGTCTGCACTGGGGGATGTGAGAGGGTCCCAGGTAGGCTCTGGTGCGGCTGCTGGGGTCCTCACAGACTTTGTAAGCACCAAGAGAATCAGGCTGCGGGGTGTACAATTGTATTTGTGATGTTCTATGTTTTGGTAACTATAGAAACAGATAACTGGTCTTCATCTGAGTGTGACCTTTTCCAAGGAGGGAGGACATACAGAGAGACACATATGTGTGTGTTCACAGCAAAATAATCTATTAAAAATGAAAATATTTTGATGAACTAACAATTTGTAAATGTTACAATTTTCCTTTCTAATGATTACTTCCAATATGGATTGTAGTAAAAATCAAAATCTTTGTTTCGGGGCATCCCCCATGAAAGCAAAAAAGTACATGTAAATCATTAGGTGACATTTACACATCTTGCAAAAACGAAAAACAATTATACACTAAAGCACTCCATACAATTAAAACAATTCTAATACTAAAGTGATACGTAATCATACTACACATTTGTCAAGAATTTCAGCTAAAATAAAGTGCTTGATAAAATGTGTTGATTGCAAATAATAGACAATAGTCGAGCAGTGCAAAAAACAGCAACTACGCACAAATTCATAAAAGGCTGCATACTAAATAGTGACAATAGTGAAAACAAGGTAAAAGAATTAGTGACAAATCACTTTAATCTCAAACCAGTTATAACAACAATCAGCAAATAATAAGATCGTTACCATTAGAATAAAATGGAAAAATAGAAGCATTGTTGGTTAAAAAAAAGTGTACCCATGCACCATAGAGCGTCCATGAAATAGCGTGATAGTAGGAGCTTTTCTATGCATCAATGTTTATTCATAATTATTTCCAGATGTGTAAATCAATCACTACAGTGAATCAAACTCAAAATTTAAGTCACATAGTTTCACCACAAAATGGTTCTGCCACATGCTTTGAACCAGAATTCATTAGTAACTGATCTGGAAACTGATGTAGGTATGTTAGACCATAAAAAGATTCTGAACAGACTAGGTCAGTCTTTCCATTCATCGCTTATATATGATTGCTTCAGGGCCAGGTGCACAGAAACATTTGAAACAGACTCCATAGTAGTGTATTCAGGAATTTGTCTTTCCATATGTGTAGGTCGATAACTGGTTCAAACATCCAAAATTAGTTCCATAAAGTGCAGTAACTCTACACATTGCGTGGTAATCTTTCAATATAATACCATTAGGCAGACAGCCAAGGAAATGTAATGATTTAAGAATAGCAGAAAAAGGCTGGGTATCTTTACCCATTGATTCTTACAGTGACCTGTACTCAGCAATTCTAAGAAAATCTAGAAAACTAAAATATTTGACACTAGACAATTTTGTTATATATTCTGAAGAGGGAAGGTCAGAATATGCCTTCCATCCCGAGAGACCCTCCAACTAGAAGAAGAACCAGAGACACTATGGCCGCCGTTCATATGAGCTCACGCCAGTTCCCACTGCTCCTACGATGGATGGTTATCACAAAAGGTACCCTCCCAGCAGGCCCTACAACCCTGCAGCAGTACGAACCCTACCCAGAGTGGACAAAGACACACACGAAGGAGCTGGAGAAAGCTACATGGACAGAATCAACTAAAGCACCAAGAAGCCATGCCACGCGTCGTTCGAGACATCATGACGACATAGCTACGTTAGACATGAAGCACACATGCTATTCGCACACTGAGACATTCACACACCCAACTACCCGACAAACACAGGTATACAGCTCTATGATTTTGCCATTAGGCTTGCTACAGCAGCACAGGAACGCAAGAAGCAAAAAGGGCTGGCGTAAATGCTTGCAGATGCTTACATGCAAATAACCCCATGATGTGGCAGGAGCACTCATGGGACCTGACAGCCATGATGCACTAACCTATGGACACTATGGAAGACTGTATAGTAGAAGCCAGACCATGGCATAGGAAATCTTGTAGGCCACGAATGCCTAAGAGAGAGACCCCAAGCCTCACAGACTGTTGTACAAGCAGAACCTCCACAGCAGGAACGAGTCCACTACCAAGGTTGCAATTTTGCAAATGACATTCCCCACTCTGAACCAAAGAAACATCGGCTGCAGGAGAGGTGCGCTCTCCAACAAATACAGAATAATTTCAGAGCTCCTATGCTCCCAAACGTGGTCTCCAAGCATGTGATTTGGCCGAGCTGTTCAGCTGCCAAGATTTGATGGGTGGGAAGAGCAACCTGTCTCACTGACCAGACACTAGCCGCAACAAAGTTGTTACATTCACGCTACAGTTCTGCGTTGGGAAATGGAGTGCTCTCATTGCAGCTATGGGCTACACACAGTAATGATGCTGACACATGTCTAACTGAAGACATGAAGTTGTTCACTTGACCTGTTGTTGAAACTGGTCTAGGGAAACCAAAGCGACATTTGGAGCAGTATTTCCCTTTGTTCTTATATTTGCACCGACAATACTTACCACACTTGTGTCTTTGAAATTGTAAAATTTGTACATGTAGGTCATTATGTGTAATTTGTGAAGGGATTTCACAAGTGACATATTTCTGAATGAACTGCAAAACAGTGGCATCACTGTCCTGGTCCAATTTAGGAGCAGCTTTAATCCACTAATGCATGTGAATGTGTGGTGCTCCTCTGGATTAGTATTCTTTTCTCCAAAAGAAGTGTTGCACTTCTCCGATGGGAGGCACTGTTTTATTACAAATGAAGTGTAGCATGGCAATAAAGCGATGATGGAAATATCTTGATAAATTTACAGGATCTAGAGAGCAGAGTTCTCCTGGTGTTTTTGTATCTATATTTGTCAAATCATGCAAATCTTCCCATGCATATTCTGCACAACGTAATGTCACAAACCATGTGGGTGGGCCAAGGTTTCTTACCATACACTGTACTTCTGCGTGCCGTCGGAACCAATATTCTTTTGTACCACGCATGTTTGCTAAAAGGTTTGTAATACTCGACTGTAAAACTTCATCTTTTTCTTGCACTTTTTGTAGTAATTGCGTAGCAGACATATTTTGAAAATTGGTACCTGATTTCAATGTGTGTGCAACTCCGTAGCATAGAGTTGCTAGTTCACTTTCAAAGAGAAGGTGGAATATGTATTCCACGTTTTGTCTGAATCTGAGGTTTTCAGAATACATTCATAAAGAGCTGTATTCTGATGCTGTTATTTGTGTGGGTCTTTCATTGTACCTTCCTCCTTTTCCAGTCGGAAAGAGTAGAAGAAAAGCTTGTGCTTCTAGACTTATTTCCCATATGCTGATTGGTGATCCTTTGGCTTGCCGCATTTGGTAAGTTTCCAGTGCATCATCTATGGTGTCTTTAGAGTGCAATGGGTGAATTGTATAATGGTCTAAAATATTAGATTCTGTCGTAGGATCTAGAAGTTGAAATTGGCCAGTTCCTGATGAGTCTTGAATTATTTCGGTGGTTTCCCTCAGGTTTTTTTCAATGTGTATTTCTTTGTAGTATTCATTGTTGTCTTTTAGATATTGCAGGGCTTCTCTAACTTTATGTAAGCCCACTAGTTGCTGCCACATTTTTTTTTCCTTTGTAGGTACGCCATTTACTAGGATAATCAAAGATTTTTCTATTGACCGTTGCACTCCCAGAGTGTGTACATTTTCTTTGAGATTTAATGGCAAATAAACTACTTTGCCACAAATGCCTTTTAGTAATTGAGAGCGAGGTAGTTTTGCTGTTTTTGGTTGAAGACATATTGCTGCTTGAAATGGGTGCACTGTTGGAATTATAATGCTCCCATACAAGTTAAGTTTTTGCAGTGGTTTTGATAGTGGGAATAATTCCAAGTTATTAGTGATAGCACGTGAAGGTATTTGGTTGTTGTCAAGTTTTGCAGTGCAGTATCTGCAAAGTAATGAGGGTTTAGTAATTTCGTATTTGTTTTCTGCAATAAGATAGAGAGTCAATTGGAACCACTTGGAATCTTCATTGTCTTCAATTTTGTACATTATGTCTACAGTTTTTGTGCTATTTTTATAAAAAGCCCTGCGGCATCACACACACACATGGTTTGGTACTTCAGCAGATGTGCTTTTAAACTTTAGTATTTCTTTTTTGTATGTGTGTAGTAGAAGGTTGCCATCTGTAAAGTTGTTGCTAGTCTGTTCTAAAGATATTGGATTTTGTAAGTGGCTTTCACTTCCAAAATATTTTCTCTGGATGTGCTCTATTTCTTCGAGTAGTTCTTTGGCTGTATCTTGTAGAAGAATGATATTTAAATTGACCAGTGCTAGAGCAGGACTTTTGGCATACTACAGTTTATGAACAAGATTTCTTACAGTTGAATGGTGTGTTCCTATCTTTTTGATATGGTGGAAGGTGCTTTTGCAAATAGGTCCAGAAATGCAGGCTAATGAATGTCCTTGTAGTCCTGTGTATTTGCGCACTGGACAGGAGTCCATAGTTTGTAATAGTTTTATTTTCAATTTGTCTTTGCTTTTCAAATACTAATTGAGGAACTGGCGTAAAGATGTGAAAGATTTTTTGCCTGTTACACGTTGATGTGCACGGCCATTTGTAGACTGGACGTATTGGTTCAGTGGAATGGAGAGTTGGTGCTAAGTTTGCTGGAGATATTTGTGTGAGCAGCATTTCTTGTTCCATCATGGTATTATTAACCTTTTCATACCCTCGTCCACTGCTATGTATGGCACTTGGGTTTGTTTGCTTTCGTTTGCATGCTTCTTCATTGAAATATGGTTCTGTGCTGGTGGAGTGACTCCACTCACCTGCACAGATGTTTGCAAAGCTATCTTTGTTGATATTCCGTTTGTTGAGAAGTCCTTGTTGTAGTTTAGTAGTTAGTTTTATTAGTGGTTGCATTCTGTTTAAAACTTATATAAATAATTTCCTTTGGAGAAGGATTGCACTGTCTATGAGAGCTTTCAGGATTAGTTTTTTGCGGTAATTTTAAATGGTTCAGCATGATTTCTATCCTGTTTTTATAAGGTTCTGAAGGACTCTGTGGTGGAACATTTTTTGTAAAATAATTTTTTTGGTATGCTTACTTGTGGCTACATCAAGATTTATAGGTGCAGTGTTAGCACTAGTGGTACCTGCAGTCTTTTTAACAACTGTCTGTTTAGTTTTACATTTTGAAAGAGGAGTCAAGGTTTCTTTACTGCAAGCTGCTTTAGTTTCGCTTAGTGACTCTATTAGTTGTTTTGTTTGAATTTTGTGTATAAATTCTGCTAGAGGTGGATGCCTATTTTGTACACTTTTATTTTGATTTGCTCTACTTTTGCGTTGCTTTCTACAGAGTTGCTTTTTGGTAGGCATTCTTTGGTGTCTGTTGGAGAAAAAAAGAAAGTCTGAGTTGCAACGTTGTGCAATGTATGTGTGTGTGTGCATTGTGCATGAATGTCTGAGTATGATGGTAGGCTTGTATGTAGAGGTGTGTGATTGTTGAATGGGCTGTTACTTCAGGTTCCGAAGGCTATTTTCGTATTTGTGTGTTACTATACAGGTGTTGAGATAACAATACAAAGGCCCTCATTACAAGTCAGGCGGTGGACCATGGTGCTATTAGCACCATGATCCATGCCGGATTCCGCCATGGTGGATGGCGGAATTACCGCCCCATTCCAAGGTGAGTGGGGCGGTAATTCCGCATTCACCATTTGCCCTTCCCCATTCCCATTTTTGCCCCATAGGGCATAATGGGGATGGGGAAGGCGCTAATTACGGCACCGTAAATTACGGTGCCGTAATTAGCACCAAGGTCGCTTAGCGCCTTGGACTTTAACGCCTGCAAAAAGCAGGCGTTAAAGTGTGAATCAGGCGTTAAGGGTTTAACGGGGCCGACGCTCTTTACGGCGCCGTTAACCCCTTAACGCCTGACTTGTAATGAGGGCTAAAGTGTGCACCTGTTGAGGTGCAATCAGTAATACTGAATTTAATGCTGAAGGGTTAATACAATTCTTTGTTCTACAATACTAGAATTCTACAGTGTTTGAGTAACAGTTAGAACATTATGACAGTATTGCACTTACTTTGTTGGATGCAAAGAGTAGGTATGTTTTGGGTGCTGTCTTGTACTTCAGACGCTGCTGGTTTTCAGGACGTGGTCTTCACTGCAATTGTGAAAGAAGGAAGTTAGTACATATGTGTGTTAATGTCAGAGTAATATCACTTGAAGAATACATTAGTTACATTTGCAAAAAGGAATTCTTTCTAGGAAGAGGTACTGTATGTGTTAAATTGGATAGCTTTGTATATGAATGGAGATTTCGGAGCATCAGCTTCATTGCTAAGGGGGCTAGTGGAGTTTTTATAGGTGTGTACTATGAGGTGCACTTTTGAAAGTATGTGTTGCTGTTGCACTGTTTAGTGTGGTAAGAGATTAGTGGAAGCTGTAGTAGGGTGAAAAGAAAAGCTTTGAAAAATGTACAGATTCAAAAGGATAATGTTTTTGTGTGTGTAATGCCATTAATTCATTTTGTGCATAGATGTTTCCTACATGAGTGCTGGAAATCTTTCAGTTCTTTGACTTTGTTATCCACATTCCTATTTGCACTGCTCTGAATGTACACTTGTATTTGTTTGGTTTTGCAAGTATGGCAAGTGTCAGGCATTTTGTTTAAATAAATGCATTTTATGCACTTGCAATACTTTTGTAAGATAAAAGCCAGTCTCCTGTTTTGAGTGCATTGTAGTAATGTATAACAGTGTGTAAATAAGAAGGAAATAAGAGAATTATAGGTTGGACATTGCAATGAGTAATATGGGTAAATTAAAATTTGGAAAATTCACAGATTTGTAAGTGAACTTGATTATAGAAGATGGGAGAAATGAGAGTATGCTTTTTTGCAGATTATGCAGGGTGAATGGCAGGTACCCTGTTCATATGCATTTATAAAAGAGTTGCAAATTTACTGTAAAGAAAATATTCATACCTGTAGTTTGTATTGATGTATGTAGATGTAGTTGAATCTGGAAGGAGAAATCTTGAAGAGTTTTAAGTAGTTTTAGACCTACAGCTATAACTACTGTAAAACTCTTCAAGATTTTCCTTTGCAATCGCAGGACACTTGTACTCAGAGTAATGAACAGTTCATCTAAAGTGCTGAATTGTGATGACAGAGTTAGATGTAGAGTTCTTGGATGTGATTGGTGGATGTTTCTGTGACTGCTTATGTGTATCCAATGAGAAAGTGGTGCAGACAGTGATGTGGACAGGGAAAAAGGGCGGCCCCTGTGTTGCGGGGTGCGCGGACAGCACGGCTGTTCACAGACAGGGCATGCCGCATCCAGGGTTTCTCAGCAAATCAAGCATGGAAAGGGGACTGTGGGGATTAGCCAATTAGCCAAAGAAGTTGTTCTTTGTAGGAAGAGAGGCTGTGTGTGTAGTGAAGATGGCAGAGGTGAAGAAAGTGAGCTTGTTGGTTGTTGGAGATCTGTTTGTAAATGTTTTGGAGAGATATGCTATGTCTAAACATATGGCTGCCAGTTTTGGTTTTGAAGGAGCAGGCAGTGGTTGGAGCTTGTAAAAGTTTCTCCATGTGGAACTGTCCAGATGTAGTAGTACTGCATTGGAGTGCTGTCCATTTGGGATACATCAGTGCTCCTAGTTTGTAGAGTGCTATTGAAAACGTGGTTGAGGCAGTGATGGAGGTTCTTCCAAATGCCAAGGTAATTTTTCTGAAATGTTGCCTAGGGTAGTATGGGACAAATGTAATGTTTTTTGTTCCCAGCAAAATGGTGCAAGGTGTCTGGTTAACAGAGGGATGTCTGCTTTCTTGTTTAGAGCGGGGATGTTGTCTTGTGACAATGACAATATTGATTTTGTTAATGGTGACTATTTCAGCAGATGGCATTTCTTTATCCATATCTCGCCTATCTTCTCTAACTGCTTCTCCATTGACTATGCTGCTCTCTTCATTAAATCTGGTAGGAAAAAGTTTAAAAAGGACATCCTGGTCTCCAACCCAGGCCTCCCTATCGCTGACACCTACACTTGTGCCTCCTCCAAGGAAGCTCTCACTGACATCCTCTTTTTCGTGCCTTCAGCTGACCTATGGACCCTTCATATGGTCTTTGTGCTCTCTCCTTTCTCCTCTTCTCCTATTAATGTGGCACCCGTTGGGTTGTCCTCTTGGCCTCCTTCCACTCCTCTAAGGCCATCATTAATGTCTACTCTAATGGGACCGTCTTGGTCCAAGGCCCTCAGGCCAACCTTCACCTCTTTGATAGACGCTTCCTGCGCCTCATCAACTTCTTTTCCTCTCCTGCTGTCCCCCTCTTCTGTCCTTGGCTACCTTACCTTCCCCCTCCCTCCCTGCCCCCTCTCGTGCTCCTTCTTCACCTCCAGAGGGCGTACCTCTGATCTGTACCCCTCCCCGGAAGTCCTTCAAGGATGGCAACCTTCTCCACTTTGCCACTCTTAACTCTCGCTCTGCCGTCAAACATTCCTCCGATATCTCTCGCCTTCTTGAGGAACTGGGCCTTGATGTCCTCTGTCTCACTGAGACATGGTTCACGGCCAGCTCTGTCACCAGCTTTGACACACTCCTACCTGACGGTTACAAGATCCTCTCCGTGCCCAGGCCCAACCGTGCTGGGGGGGGTGTTGCCCTTATCTTCCCTGAGTGGATTCCTGCCACTGTCACTCGTACGCAGACCTACTCCTTTTTTGAATGCCTTGTCTGCCGACTCACCCTCTCTCCTAGCCATTCCCTTACTGTGGCTACTATCAATCGGCCACCCGGTCAAATTTCCTCCTTCCTCTCTGAGTGGGCGGACCTTTCCTCCTCACTCCTGTCCCCCCTCTGGACACTTTCGCGACCACTGCGACTCTCTCTCACTGTCTATTCTCCCGTCTGGCCCGACTAATTCGGCAGGGCAAACTCTTGATGCTCTGATCTCTTCTGACCTTCCCCTCTCTGTCCCTCTCTCCACTCCTCTCTCCGGGAGTGATCAATTTCTCCTATCCTCCCACCTCACTTTCCCTACCCCTCAGGCAAAGCCACCTTCATCACTGCCATCCTCCTTCTCGGTCATCCGACCCATGAAGCACGTGTCAGTTGAGGCTTTCGCCGCCACCTTCTCGCCCCCCATCCCCGTTCGGCTGACTCCCACCATGACACAGCCCTCTCCACTCTGCTATATCTGATAATCTTGACATCCTTGCCCCTGTCATGAGAATCCGCCTGAAGCCCAAAGCCAAATGTAAAACCTGGTATGACTCGGATCTCGTCACTCCTAAAACGCAAGTGCAGGGTAGCAGAGAGGAAATGGCGTGCTTCATGTTCATCCTCTGACAAACTGGCCTGCCGCCTGCTCCAAAGGCAATACCGGCTCCCCGTTCTCACCAAGAAGAGATCCCTTATCCAAGCCTGCATCTCTGCGGCATCTAACAATTCGGCCGAACTCTAAAATCTGCAAGGAGCTGGCCAACCCAGCTGCAATCTCTACCTCTCCTGTCCCCTCCCAGGCCCTCTGCACGGCACTGGCCTCCCACTTCATTTCAAAATCCCAGGACATCCTGTCCTCACTCTCCTCCTATCACCTCCCTCCCTCTATTCCCTGCTCTTCTCTGACCCTTCTGCAGCCACCCCTCCCCCCTCCTTCTCTGCCTTTCCCCTTTTCTCTGCTGACGAGGTTTCTAGACAAGTCCGATCTATGAAAGTCTCGTCAAAACAGGTTCACCCCTGTTCCTCCAAAACTATCAAGGACTCCCTGGCTCCTGCCCTTGCTGACTTCTGTAAAACCAAGTAAAACCAAAAAAACCCTGAAATTCGCCAGTTATGGTAAGCTAAGCAACCATAACTAGCGCTACCACTGTGCACTGCTAAGACTAACACCCACGACATCAAAGATGACATCACAAATGTCATTGATGACATCACTGATGACATCACATGTCTGTCTCCCTCTTTTTTCCTTTACTGACATATGTAGGCCACATGGTTTTCTTCAGTAACAGTCATGAACTAAAAATTGTAAATGTACTATATGTGTAGACTTATCCTTCAAGTATGTTCTTACAGTAATTCCCTTAGGGTCCAGTCATATCATATGAAACATATATATATGGGAAGACACAAGCTTGAAAAACAGCAATTCTTTATGTGCATGAAGATAATCAGTCAGCACTTTCTGATAGTTCTGTTGTTTTTTTTCATTACTGTATTTTCCCTTTATGTGCTCATATTTGTATACAATGTACTCACACTACTTTCCTTAGGGTCCAGTCACATCATGTAATACATGTACATAGGGTAAATAGCAGCTTTGAAACAGAGCAATCATTTATTTGCATAAAGATAATCATTTAGGTTATGAATTATTTCTGCTACTACTTCTGCTTTTTTGCTTACTTCACTTTCCCTGTATATACCCAAATTTGTATGTGTTATTGTGTCTTTGTGTTTTGTCTGTAATAATGCAATTATATTATACGTGGGTTTTATTAGCTACTTATTACGTATTTCACAGTACACAAAACTCTAATAAGAAAACAGTTATCATTTCATTATTCAACATATCAACATTATGAATATTTTACCTTCATCATATATGGTGCACACAATGCCTATGTTTCTGCATGAGTACCTTAGTATATTGGATAGAACTTCATAATATAATGCTATTTATATCAATGTATCGCTTAATGCACTAATTAGCTCTTGATATTTATTCCAATAATCTTTGACACTTTTTTCTCAACATTATATTAATAATCCCTTGTACAGACATTTCATGAAAAGTAAATGCACATGTGATGTCATCAGTGATGTCATCAATGACATTTGTGATGTCATCTTTGATATCATGGGTGTGGTGACGCGAGTTATGGTTGCTTAGCTTACCATAACTGGTGAATTTCAGGGGGTTTTCGGTTTTACTTGGAACCATAACGTCCCTTTAACAAAGTTTTTTCACTGAATATATATATTCAGTGAAAAAACTTTGTTAAAGGAACGTTATTGTTAAGTTGCGCTACTAGAAACCTATGAAATTCGGTGAAAAAACTTTGTTAAAGGGACGTTATGGTTCCAAGTAAAACCGAAAAACCCTTGAAATTCGCCAGTTATGGTAAACTAAGCAACCATAACTTGTGCCACCACCGTGCATTGCTAAGCCTAACACCCAGGACATCAAAGATGACATCACAAATGTCATTGATGACATCACTGATGACATCACATGTCTGACTCTCCCTTTTTTCCTTTCCTGACATATCTAGGCCCCATGATTTTCTTCAGAAACAGTCAGGAACAAAAAATTGTAAATGTACTATATTCGTAGCCTTATCCTTCAAGTATGTTCTTACAATAATTCCCTTATGGTTCAGTCATATCATATGAAACACATAAATAGGGGAAGACACAACCTTGAAAGACAGCACTCCTTTTTGTGCATTAAAATTATCAGTAGATTTCTCAGCACTTTCTGATAGTTTTGATGTTTTTCTATTATTGTACATTCCCTGTATATGCTCATATTTTTATATGTTGTACTCACACTATTTTCCTTAGGGTCCAAATACATCATGTGATATATATATATAGATAGGGTAAGTAACAGCCTTGAAACAGAGCAATCATTTCTCTGCATAAAGGTAATCAGTTAGGTTATGAACACTTTCTGCTACTATTGCTGTTTTGTTTCTCACTTCAATCCCCTTGTATATATTCATATTTGTATGTGGTGTTGTCTCTTTGTGATCTGTCTATAATAATGCAATTATGTAGTAAGTGGGTTTTATTACCTACTTATCACAAGTTTCACTGTACGCAAAACTCTTAATATGAAAACAGTTATCATTTCACTATTCAACATGGCAAGTTTATGAATATTGCATGTCCATGTATGCTCCACACAATGCCTATGTTTCTACATGAGTATCTTGGTATACTGGATTGAAATTAATAATAGAATGCTATTTATATCAATGCATAGCTTAATGCACTGATTAGCACTTGATATTTATTCCAATAATCCTTGACACTGTTTTTATTAACATTAGACTAAGAATCCCTTGTACAGACTTTTCATGAAAGGTAAATGCACATGTGATCTCATCAGTGATGTCATCAATGGCATTTGTGATGTCATCTTTGATGTCCTGGGTGTTAGGCTTAGCAGTGCACGGTGGTGGCGCGAGTTTTGGTTGCTTAGCTTACCATAACTGGCGAATTTCAAGGGTTTTACTTGGAACCATAACGTCTCTTTAACAACGTTTTTTCACTTAATTTCAGAGGTTTTTAGTAACGCAACTTAACCATAACGTCCCTTTAACAAAGTTTTTTCACTGAATTTCATAGGTTTTTAGTAGCGCAACTTAACAATAATAACTTTGACTTTATGTACATGTAATATGGAACATACTGAACCCCTTCTACTGAACCTGATGTCCGTGAACTCTTTTAATGTCAGCGGACATGTTTGGAGAACAGTACCACTACCTAAAAACTCTGGGGGGTATGTTTGATTGTTATATCATAACATAGGAACATTTAACAAATTCAAAAAGCAGCACACATACACATTATATGTAATAATACATAAGGAATGTAACGCATATATGTAACACACTAACCATTCATGTAAATACAATATGTTCTAAAATGGAATATACCAAAAGAAGATAAATTGGCTTGCAACATAATTACCTCACAGACACTACAGAACTAAGAGCAAGACCAGACCTACAGAGTACTTAGAACATATCTTACCTGAAATAGTAAGTGTACTTGATTTTACTCATATATTTATAAACTTTCTGTATTAGATAGAAAAAAATATATTATCTTTTTTTTTCTCACAGAAATGTCTAGTAGTCTGGAATGGCTAGAGGAGCATTTCCCACAGGAAATGTCAGAAGATAGTGAAACTAATGGTAAACACTTTACAATATAAACCATTTAATTATTATTATTTTATATACATTTAACATATATATATTGTTTTGTACAGAGCATACCAAAATAGAAAATACCTCTGAAGAAACTGTTATGGATAACACTCTTGACAGCATAAAAGAAAAAAATAGATTTATTGTTGACCAATTTTAATAATTTGAAAACTTTTGTTGAAGATCATTTTAAAACAAAAACCTCATACCATTGTCCCACATGTACTTGTCCCCCCTCACCATATCCCAGTCAATTATCCCCAAACCGTCTCCATAACCCAAAACGTTTTGATGAGACTTCCATCCCTTCTTCACCTGATACCAATCATGTTGAAACCCCTAATTCTCCTGTTTTTGTTTCCGTTTCTGCCTCACCTTCTCTATCATAAATTATTAATATATGTTAAATAAAGTTACATTTTTATATTGTGTTGTAATTAGTTTCTGTTTAAAAAGAAAAACAATGTAGGTGTCCGCGGACAGTGCGGGTGTTCTGAAATGTTCGTAAATAAACGAAAATGGATGTGTCCCGAAGAACACTATACCTGTCCGTACTGTTCGCTAGCAAGTTGAAACTGTTCTAAGAACACACGTGGTGTCCTGAAATGTTCGTAAAGAAACGAAAATTAAAGTGTCCTGAAGAACACTATACCTGTCCGTAGTGTTCGCTAGCAAGTTAAAACTGTTCTAAGAACACGATTGGTGTCCTGAAATGTTCGTAAATAAATGAAAATGGAGGTGTCCTGAAGAACACTATACCTGTCCGTAGTGTTCGCTAGCAAGTTGAAACTGTTCTAAGAACATACGCAGTGTCCTGAAATGTTCGTAAATAAATGAAAATGGAGGTGTCCTGAAGAACACTCTACCTGTCCGTACTGTTCGCTACCAATTTCAAACTGTTCTAGAACACATGCAGTATCCAGAAATGTTCATTTGACGTGTGACGCACTTTTAATTACTTCAGGACCCGAACAGTGTCTGTAGAACACCAACGCGCATGCGCAAACCAATGTCTGTGCATTTGGTGTCCTGCGGACAGCCGCTTCCTTCGCAAACATGTTCGCGAAGCGATCATGTGACCACGCCCATGCTGATCGCGTGTTCGGAATGCGGACAATGTTCGTGTCCCCGAACAATTTCAAAGTACATTTTCAAGTAATCCACAATATTTCTCAATAAAAACTCACCATAGTACAAGTCCCACATACTAATCCTGAGTTTCTACATACTTTTTGAAAGTTTTTGAACCTTTTTTTGTGTTCGATCTGTCCGCAGACAGCGCGCATGTCCGCAAACCGTGTACAAGCACCCCTATAAAAGACCACACACTAGAGCTTATTCTCATTGTGTTTCTGGCTATTCTTCAGAGCACAGCTATTTTTCCTGCAACTTGCAGATTACACCATCATCGAGATGGCATCCATGGCTGCACTACTGCCACCTGGTGTTGCACCTGCTTCAGCAACACCCCCACCCCCTTCACCACCACCACCTTCCCAAGGGCCTGAAGAGGGAACAGGAGTGAGGATGCAGAGGAGGAAGAAGAGGATGATGAGAATGAGGTAGAGGAAATCCCTACCACCTGCACTAGGCGTGAGTCTTGGGTGTGGCGGTTGTTTACCATTCATGGGAATGGTCCTAAGGCTTGTGCAAACCGTGTCACATGCAATGAGTGCAAAATGGTACTCAGTCGGGGAAGGCATGGTTCGTACAGCTTTGGGACCACTACCATGAAGCGACACCTAAGGTCATTTCACCTTGCGAGGAGCGTAGTAGGTTGATTTCCTCTACTTCATCCTCCGTTTCTGATCCTGTCACCACAAGGACCACCTCTGTGGGACAGAGTCTTCCTCAAGCTGCCCTACAGGCCATACAGAATTCTGATGACCCTTACCTTTCGAGGGTCACAGTTGTATGTATGTACTGCAACACAGTACTCTGCAGGGGGGAGCGACTTTGCAGTGCTTTTGAGACTATCGTCTCAGAGCATGAGAAGACCTGCTCACTACCCAAATAAAACCCACTCTACATCTCCCTCTCTCAGCTCGCCCTTTCTTTTCCCTGTGGTTGGTGTCTCCCCTTTTCCCCTCCTTTCCCCTCCTCTCCTATTGTGTTGTGTATAAAAAAACAAAAGAAATACAAAATAACAAAAATCAAAATAAAATAAGGCTCATTTCAGAGCTGCCTTTCACAGTTAAAATATAGAAGTGAAAATAAATGAAGCAGGGCCCTTTGTATTTTTCAGAAGTCTGCGGACAGTCCGCGGACATCTAAACATTTGGGGTGCTACCCTATCATAACCATTGCAATTTTCTCTGGGAGGAAGTGGTGGCTCTGAAAAGAGCCTTTGGGAGGTGTTTGTATGTCAAAAATTATAAATACTCAACACCTACTTCAAAATGGATGCTGTAAATCTAAAAAAGGTCGCAATGCATTTTGTACATTTCTCAGAAAAATCTGATTGCCAGCATAAGTAAGATGGATTCCATCTCTGCGAAAAATGTATGTACTATGAAACATAATATTTTCATTGTGAAAAGAGGACATGCCAAAATCTCTTAGAAAGGCACAAACAGCCTTATTAACATTTCGCCTTGCTTTTTCCATTTGTGGACCACATGAAGAAGAATGAAGCCACATTTGTCTCTGCGCAATACGTGAAAATATTACTTGAGAATTAGGAAACATGTCCATGACCTTCCCAAGTCCTTCTTTCATAGCAAATTGCAAAGAAATTCCAGACACATGCCCTAAACTGTTCCCTCCACAATGAATTACAATTTGTCTGGATGTTGCTCTGTCTCCAAAGTAGCACAGAGAGGTAGCAAGTCCAACCACTTCATTCCACGTACTCCAGGCCAGTGTACTTCCACATGTGGAAATCCAACATCTACAGCTACTCCACAGCTTTCTGCAAGCACCTTCTGTCACGATCTGATGTAACTCCCTTCCCCTTCACCTCACCTGAGAGAGTTGATGGATCGTCTTGGTACTTCTTCTTCAGTCTCTCTTGCCTCTCTGTGTTTATTTTCTTCCTGGTCTTTTTATCGTGCAAAAAGGGACGAGCTCCCTGGGATGCCACGCTGTCGGTATATGTTATAACCAGACAGGGGGGCCTCCCGGGAGCCGGTTCCGGAGCAGGGAAAAAGCCGAATGGCAGAAAAAACCCTGCTAGTTGGTTCCACGGTGTGCAGGCCGGTTGGAGGCGTATGCGGTGAGTAGAGTCCGGATGAATGAATGCTTGGCATGCAGGAGATTCTAGGGCTGATAACGGAGCAGATCCACAAGAGATTCCAACGAGGACTGAGAGGTAAGTCTGCCCAGAGAGGAGATATCCCAGACAGAACAGCAAGAAGAGACGGGTAAGTAGCTGGGAAACACAGAAGGAGAAACACAAGAAATCCGAAGCAGGATACAGGGCTGAATGGAAGGGAGGCTAGCGGTGTCTGGAGCAAGAGACACGGGGGAGAAGCAATAGCAGAAGGAAAGTGATAACGGATAAAGAACGAACACAGAAGCGTTACCTTCGCGGAGCATAGAAGGTGCAACGCGGGGAAGAAAGGATCGAACCTGCATTAATAGACGCGGCGGCCATCTTGGATAACAACTAGAACGTTGAATCCGAACGGCCGCTAACGTAACGGAACCGCTAATGGCGCTTCCAGACGTCCCACAAATGCCGCCATGCGGAATGCATGACAGTATGCCTCCTCCACACCGGGGGGCCTCCCGGTTTGCCGGGATGTAACATATGAAATCTCCTGATTAATAAAGATGCGTGTATGTGTCGCACAGGCTCCCAAGATCGTTCTGCCACTGGATACCCCTTCCAATGAACCAGGTACTGTAGTACACCATGATGGTAGCGTGAATCCACTAGCTGAGAGACTTCATATTCTGCAGGCTCTACCGGAACAGTTCTGGTTGTTCTGCTAGATCTTCTCTTATAAGGATCAGGTAGATAAGGCTTCAGAAGTGAGGCATGGGACACAGGATGAACATGCTTCAAATAGGTGGGTAGTTTGAGCTTAAAGGCTACCGGATTGATCTTCTTAATGATCTGGAAAGGACCGATATATCTCGGCGCAAACTTCCCTGTATGTGTCCATCGTGGTAGGTACCTAGTAGCCAACCAAACCTTGCTGCCCTCGGCCCAGGCGGGAGGAGCCTTCCTCTTCTTGTCGGCCCAAGTCTTGTACGATAGGCGACTGGCATCCAGAGTCTCCCTGGCTGTTCTATGAGAATTCTTGAGCTCCTGCAAGAGGTGTTCGATGGCAGGCAGTTTAGACGGTCTCATCTGGGCAAAAGGAAGATGGGTAGGATGGTAGCCAAAAGTGCAAAAAAAAGGAGACATTTGGATGGCGGAATGTCTGGTGTTATTATAGGCGAATTCGGCCATGGGGAGGAAGGTACACCAGTCTTCTTGCTTCTTGCTGCAAAAACAACGGAGGTATTGTTCTAAGGTATGATTTAGTCTCTCGGTCTGCCCATTGCTTTGGGGATGAAACCCAGATGAAAGAGCCCGCTGAACACCCAGTTGCTTGCAAAGGGATCCCCAAAACAAAGAGGTGAACTGTGGTCCACGATCTGAAACGATAGTGTCGGGAAGGCCATGTAACCGTACAATTTCCTTGAAGAACACTCTGGCCATTTCAGGGGCAGTTGGTACTGCTCTTAGTGGAATAAAGTGAGCCAACTTACTTAAGGAATCTATAGTTACCATAATGGCAGTATTGCCTTCTGATCGGGGTAGATCAACAATAAAATCCGTAGAGACATGAGTCCAGGGTTGCTTGGGCGCTGGTTCCTGCTGAAGTAAACCAAGAGGTTTAGAAGTGGAGTATTTGTTAGAAGCGCAGACGGGACAGGATTCGACATATGACTGGACATCTTGGCTCCAAGACGGCCACCAGAACAGTCTCGAGATTAGATCCTTGGTAGCGCGAATGCCCTTGTGGCCGGCTAACGGTGCATCATGACACCAGGAGAGGGCCATTCTTTGATATTTACTATCGGGTAGATACAAGGCTCGCCCCTTGAATAGATAGCCTTCTCTGTCTTCTAACCGAGGATCCACAGATTCCTTCATGAGTTTCCCTTGTTGTCTGTGTTGTACATCCCTTAGGAAAGCATTAGCTATGGTCTTGAAATTCTTGCCTGCTAATATTAAGTCATGGACTAGGTTCTTTTCAGCATCTTCTTGATAGCCACGGGATAAAGCGTCGGCCAGGATGTTTTCTTTACCAGGAAGATAGGTGACCTCAAAGTCGAACTGTGAAAAATAATAAGCCCATCTAGCATGACGGGCGTTACGACACTCCATCTGCTGAAGAACTCGAAGATTGCTATGGTCTGTACGGACGGTAAACCGATGTCGGGCCCCTTGAAGGAGGTGTCGCCATTCCTCACAGGCATGCTTGATGGCTAATAGTTCTCTTTCAATCACGGAGTAATTTCTTTCGCTGGTAGAGAGAGTCTTAGAGTAATAGGCCACTGGATGTTCCAGACCATCTAAGCTCTTTTGGAGAAGAGCAGCCCCAATGGCACCTCCTGAGGCGTCTGTTTGTACGATGAAGGGCAATGCTTGATCAGGCTGGATTAGAATGGGTGCGGAAGTAAATGCCTTCTTAAAAGTTTGAAAGGCGATGTCTGCTTCTGGTGTCCAGTTGAATTGTTTCCCTTTCTTGAGCAAAGAGGTGATAGGAAGGACCAGGTTGGAGAAACCAGAAATAAATTGTCTGTAGAAATTCGCGAGTCCTAGAAAACGTTGGGTCTCCTTGACGTTCCTGGTACAGGCCACTGAATTATAGCTTGTATCTTCCTTGGATCCATACGGATACCTTCTTGTGAGAGAATGAAACCCAGATAAGATACAGAAGGGGAATCGAAAATGCATTTTTCTGGTTTAACATAGAGTTGATTCTTCATTAGGCGGTCCAAGACCTCGCGAACATGTTTACGGTGTTCAGTAGGAGAAGAAGAATAAATCAAAATGTCATCTAGATAAACCACTACAGAAGAAAACAGGAGGTCTGCTAGAAGTTTGTCCATAAAGCGTTGGAACACCGCTGGAGCATTCACAAGACCGAAGGGCATGACCCGATACTCAAAATGACCCAGGGGTGTCCTAAAGGCTGTCTTCCACTCATCCCCTTGCCTAATGCGGAGCAGATGGTACGCCCCTGTTAAATCCGGTTTACTGAAAATTGAAGCACCGTGAACTGCCTCCAATATCTCTTTGATCAGAGGCATCGGATAACGGTCCTTTATGGTGAGTTGATTAAGACCCCGGTAATCAATGCAGGGACGTAGTTCACAGGAGTCTTTCTTGGGTATGAAAAACAATGAAGCCCCCGCGGGTGACTTAGATTCCTGAATGAGACCGTTTTGCAGGTTACTATCGAGGTATTCCTTAAGGGCCTTGCGCTCGGGAAGCGACAGAGGGTACATCCTTCCAAATGGAATGGAAGCATTGGGAAGGGTGTCAATGGCACAATCTTCGTTCCTGTGGGGAGGAAGGGAGTGTGGCTGCTTATCCAAAAAAACCTCGAGAAAGTCTTGGTAATGCTCTGGTACCCGATGTAAAGAGGCTGCCAGTAACGAACACCTGCTGTTGAATAGGATGGTTAAAGAAGTCTGATGAAGGCAGTACTCTTGACAATAGGAGGACTGGAATTGTATGGTATTAGCTGACCAGTCTACGAGAGGGTTGTGGCGACGCAGCCATGGAATCCCCAGAATCACCAGAAAATGGGCTGCCTTTATAGGTCAAACACAATCTCTTCCTTATGTTGGAACAATTGCACCTGTATTGGAAGAGTCTCTTGCGTTATGGGTCCGGAAGACAAAGGTGTGCCATCCACCCCTTCAACCGGGATGGGCCTGTCCTTAGAGTGAATGGGTATCTTCATCCTCCTCGCCCATGAAGCATCAATGAAATTTCCCGCTGCCCCACAGTCTAACATAGCAATAACATCCCAGACTGTTGAAGAACCACAGGACAACTTAATCTGAAAGACCATCAGCCGCTGATCTTCTTGAGAGGAGAGAGGCAAAGAGCTGTTACAGGGATCCTTACAAACTTCCCCCGACCTGACCCTGTTCAGGTTCGGGGAAGACCATTTCCCTGACGGTGAGAAGGAACATCTGGACAGTTGCGCAATAGATGTTTATTGGAGCCACAATACATACACAATCCCAGATCTCTTCTTCGCTTCCTTTCTTCAGCTGTTAGGGGACCTCTGGCTGCGCCAATTTGCATAGGTTATTCCCCTAACTGGGACGCAGAATGATTACCAGCCGTAGGTGAAGACAATGGCGGGAGAGGGAGTCTTGGTCTCCTTCGTTCTTGTTTCCTCTCCCCTAATCTGAATTCAATCTGTAAGGCCAGAGAGACAAGTTCCTCAAAAGACTGTGGTCTGGCTACGCGGGCCAACTCATCTTTGATGTCTTCATGTAGGCCTCGGCGAAACAATGTTTGTTGTGCAGAGTCCGGCCACCCTGCCTCAGTTGCTAGACGTATGAATGTCGAAACATAAGTCTGGACATCATGGGATCCTTGTCTGATGTCTACAAAGGCCTCATAAGTGGTGTATAAAACTTCGGGTCTTTCAAAACGTGTTTTAAATCGTTGGATAAACTGGTCGTACTCATGAGTAGAGGGGTCCGACTGAAGGATTAGCGGTGTTGCCCAAGCAAGGGCATTCCCATCTAAATTAGAGACAAGGAACCCCACCTTGGCTTTAGCTGTCTCATAAGCCCGAGGACGAAAGGTAAAGTACAGTTGACAGGCGTCTAGAAACTTTGTTAGAGTCTTGGGGTTTCCATCATATTTCCCAAATGGGAAAGGAAGCGGGGGTAAATCTCCTCTGGATTCATCTCGAGCAGTAACCTGTTGCTTCAAGGTTTGGTTTTCAGCGCGAAGGGATTGAACTTCTACAGTGAGACCTTGAATAGCAGCTACCAATTCCTGGTACTGTTCTAACGAAGCCATTGTCTTTCTTAGGTGTTGCACTCTGTCACGATCTGATGTAACTCCCTTCCCCTTCACCTCACCTGAGAGAGTTGATGGATCGTCTTGGTACTTCTTCTTCAGTCTCTCTTGCCTCTCTGTGTTTATTTTCTTCCTGGTCTTTTTATCGTGCAAAAAGGGACGAGCTCCCTGGGATGCCACGCTGTCGGTATATGTTATAACCAGACAGGGGGGCCTCCCGGGAGCCGGTTCCGGAGCAGGGAAAAAGCCGAATGGCAGAAAAAACCCTGCTAGTTGGTTCCACGGTGTGCAGGCCGGTTGGAGGCGTATGCGGTGAGTAGAGTCCGGATGAATGGATGCTTGGCATGCAGGAGATTCTAGGGCTGATAACGGAGCAGATCCACAAGAGATTCCAATGAGGACTGAGAGGTAAGTCTGCCCAGAGAGGAGATATCCCAGACAGAACAGCAAGAAGAGACGGGTAAGTAGCTGGGAAACACAGAAGGAGAAACACAAGAAATCCGAAGCAGGATACAGGGCTGAATGGAAGGGACGCTAGCGGTGTCTGGAGCAAGAGACACGGGGGAGAAGCAATAGCAGAAGGAAAGTGATAACGGATAAAGAACGAACACAGAAGCGTTACCTTCGCGGAGCATAGAAGGTGCAACGCGGGGAAGAAAGGATCGAACCTGCATTAATAGACGCGGCGGCCATCTTGGATAACAACTAGAACGTTGAATCCGAACGGCCGCTAACGTAACGGAACCGCTAATGGCGCTTCCAGACGTCCCACAAACGCCGCCATGCGGAATGCATGACACCTTCAACCAATGTATCCACGAATCTCCCAAAATCCAAACAATCTGTTTTCCGAAACACACAGCCATAGCTAGCTGTTGTTCTCTCAGCAAAAAGAGCATCTGAGAAACTCTCTCCTGGCACAACACACCCACTAAACTTTCCTGACCAATCCCTTTCAGTGCTCATTCTAATTTGCAAAATCCCCGGATGTAACACCCGATGTACGCGAACTACCGCCATGTCTGCGGACATATCGCAACATGAACAGCCCTTCTACCATTTCCACTTCACTCTGTGCCATTCCCTCATTGGATGCAGCTAAGAAGTCACATGACCATCCACCAATCACATTCAAGACTTCTACATCTAACTGCATCATCATAGATCAGCACTGCAAATGTACTGTGAATCTCTCTGAGTACAAATGTCATATCATTGGCAAGCACCATCTACAAGAAATACTGTACAAGTCTCCAAGATTTCTACTTGCAGCTCCATGCATATCCATATGCATGAACACAAACTACAGGTATGCATATTTTCTGTACAGTAAATAAACACATTTTCAAACTAACTGACTTTTAGCTTGGGTAATCTGTAAAATGAATGTACTGTCTTTTTTTCAATCTCCTAAAATCAACTGTCACTTATAAACCTTTATACTATTTACTTTCTTTATACACACACACACACTCAAATCGTGTTAAACTAACATTTTTTAAATGAAATATATAGACTACATCCATTCAAACAAAATTGCATGCATGCACACTCTATGTTCAAATCTCAAAAGACAATACTTATACAATTACATTTTTTTAATTTCTTTATTTATTTAATTACTTTAATTTAAGCATGACATTGAGGCACTATTACCTGGAAGAGCTGAGTTACAGAAATAGTGGTATTCAGTGGTAAATTATGAATTTCACAAGACATAGTAAAGATATTTTGTTTGCTACAGTTAGTCATTGCAATACAATTTGTTCATTTAGAAAATATCATATGTATTGAACTGGTGCGACGTATCATATGTAAATAAGATAGTTTTAATGGTTTTGAGGAGGGCGCTGAGCATTTCAATTAAAAAGATCAATGTCTAAATTAAAAACAGTGCTATAAACAAACAAAATTACTAATTTGTTTCTTTTACAATTGCAGTGAAGACCATTCTCCTAAAAAGAAGCAGCCGAATTTGAAGAACAAAGAACTAAGAAGTAACCTGTTCATTTTAGAAAAAAAGTAAGTAGAATATCACCATAATATTTGTATTATTATTCAAACACACTGTAAAGTTAATTCATGCTATTTCTGTGCCTAGAAATAGAGATTGTGCACCATTCTGTCCAAAAATCCCCATGTCTTAAACAGCGATTTACAGCCAGAATGGCCCACAAATTCCTATTTTTGGACACACAAGTTACCCAACTCAACCGCTAGAATTTTGATATTATAGAACAAACACCTGTTTTAATCGTATACATTAGATTTACTATTTGTACTTCTCCACACCACTAGCTTACTTTTTTCTGTCATCTGAACCCCAGTTTAGTAGCACATACATTCAAGAATACCCATCCCTACTAGTTGTAGTTCCCAATGCACAATCACACACCATTACATACATCTTTATCATCTTACTCAAACACTCATGCACACAGCACACATACATTGCAGAACACCCCAACCCATACCTTCTTTATTTTTTCAACAGACCCTAAAGAATGCCTACCAAAAGTCAAATCCATAGAAAGCAACGCAGAAGTAGAGCAAATGAAAATAAAAGTGTCCAACATAAGCATCCATCTCTAGCAGAATTTCTAAATAAAGTTGAAACAAAACAGCTAATACAGTCATTTAGTGAAACACAAGAAGTTTCAAGTACAAAAACTTTGCCTCCTCCATCAAAATGTAAAACAAACCAAAAAACAATTAACAGAAACTCAGCTATCACTACAGATAAAACTGCTTCTTTAAATTTTGATATAGTGCAAAGTAAGCATACCAAGAAAAGTATTTTAGCCAAAATGTACCGTCACAAAGTCCTTCAAAATCTTATAAAAACAGGAGAGACATCAGGTTCAATGCTTAAAACCTATCGCAGGAAATTAATCTTAGAAGCGTTGATAGACAGTGCAATTCTTCTCAAAAGAAAGTTATTTATTTTAGTGTTAAACAAAATGAAACCACTAACAAAACTAATAACTAAATTACAAAAAAGACTTCTCAATAAGCGAAATGTCAACAGAAAGAACTTCTTAAGTATCTGCAGAGGTGAATGGAATCACACTACGAGCACAGAACCATACTTTAATGAAGAAGCGTACAAACAAAAGCAAACAAATACAATTGCCATACATAGCAGTGGTCGAGGTTATGAAAAAGTGAATAATACCATAATGGAACAAGAAGTACTCCTTACAAAAATATGCCCTGAAAACTTAGAATTACCCCTCCATTCAACTGAATCAGAACATCTAGTGTACAAATGGCCATGCACGTCAATGTGTAACATTCCCAAACAATTTTTCAAGTCTTTACACCAATTCCTCAATCAATATGTAAAAAAGCAAAGACAAAATCAAAATTAAACTACTGCAAAATATGGATACCTGTCCAGTGCACAAGTACACAGGACTACAAGGACATTCATTGGCCTTCATTACAGGACCTACTTGTAAAACCACCTTCCATGATATCAAAAGGATATCAACACATCATTCAACTATAAGAAAACTAGTCTATAAACTGTACTATGCTAAAAGTCCTGCTTTAGCACTAGCAAATTTAAATAACATTCTTCTACATGGTACAGCAAAAGACCTACTTGAAGAAATTGACTATATCCATAAAAAATATTTTGGAAGTGAAAGCCACTTACAGAATGAAATAGCTTTGAACCAAATTAGCAACAATTCTACACATGGCAACCTTTTACTAAACACATACAATTTAAAAGTACATCAGCTGAAGTACCAAACGATGTGTGTGTATGTTGCTGCAGAACTTTTTATAAAAGTAACACAAAAACTGTAGACCTATCATACAAAATAGAAGACAATGAAGATTCTAAATGTTTTGAATTAGTTCTCTACCTTGTAGCAGAAAACAAATACGAAATAACTGACCCCTTAATACTTTGTAGTTACTGCACTACAAAACTTGACAACAACCAAACTCCTTCACGTGCTATCACAAATAATTTGGAATTATACCCACTACCAAAACCCCTACAACAACTTAATTTATATGGGAGCATCATAATTCAAACAGTGCACCCATTTCAAGCAACAATACGCCTTAAACCAAAAACAGCAAAATTACCTCCCTCTGAATTGGTAAAAGGCATTCGTGGAAAAGTAGTTTATTTACCATTAGATCTAAAAGAAAATGTGCATACTCTAGGAGTGCAACGTCCAATGCAGCAATCTTTAATTATCTTAGTAAATGGAGTACCTACAAAAGACAAAAAAATATGGCAACAGTTGGTAGATTTACATAAAGTTAAACAAGCCTTACAATATCTTAAAGAGAATAATGAATATTACAAAGAAATTAATATTGAAGAAAACTTGAAGGATACAACTGAAATAATTCAAGAAACACATGAAACTGGTCAATTTGAGCTCCTAGATCCTGCTACAATATCAAATACTTTAAACCATTATACAATTCATCCTTTGCACTCTAATGACACCATAGAAGATGCACTGGAAACATACCAAATGCGTCAAACCAAAGGATCACCAATCAGCATATGGGAGAAAAGTATAGAAGCACATGCTTTTCCTCTACTCTTTCCTACTGGCAAAGGAGGAAGGTATGATGATAGACCTATTCAAATATCAGCATCAGAATACCGCTCATTACGGATGTATTCTGAAGATCCCAGATTTAGACAAAATGTGGAATACATATTCCATCTACTCTTTGAAAGTGAACTAGCAACTTTATGTTACGGAGTTGCACACACATTAAAATCAGGATCACACTTTCAAAATATGACAGCCACACAATTATTACAAAAAGTGCAACAAAAGGATGAGGTTTTACAATCAAATATTACAAATCTATTAGCAAATATGCGTGGTACTAAAGAGTACTGGTTTTGACGTCATGGAGATGTACGTTGTATGATCAGAAACCTTGGCACACCCACTTGGTTTGTTACATTAAGTCGTGCAGAATATGCATGGGAAGATTTACATGATTTCCTACGCATATCAAACAAAAACAAAACAAACATAGATATGCTAACACCTGGAGAACTTTGTTCTTTGGATCCTGTTAATGTTTCAAGATATTTTCACCATTGCTTCATTGCTATGCTACATTTTATTTGTAATAAAAATGTTCCTCCCCTTGGAGAAGTGCAACACTTCTTTTGGAGAAAAGAATACCAAGCCAGAGGAGCACCACATATCCACATGCTTTTATGGATTAAAGATGCTCCTAAATTTGGTCAAGACAGTGATGCCACTGTTTTACAGTTTATTGAAAAATATGTCACTTGTGAAATTCCATTGGAAGCAACAAATAGTGATCTTCATGCAAAAATTTTACAATTTCAAAGACACAAATGTAGAAAATATTGTCATCGAAAAAACAAAAACAAAGGGAAATACTACACCAAATGCCGATTTGGTTTCCCTAGACCAGTTACAAATACAGGTCAAGTGAACAACCTCATGTCTTCAGTTAGACATAGTGTTAAAGGTAAGTCACCTAAAAATACATATTACATAAAAAGAAAAGAAGAAGAAAAATATATCAATGATTATAATGCAATCATTGCCCACTTATGGAATGCAAACATAGATGTGCAGAACATTGCAGACAATTCTACTGCAGTTGCACGATATGTCACAGCATACTTAACCAAAGCAGAAAAGACAGAGCTCCAAGACCTCTGGAATGACCTGTCAAAACAGTGTCTCAGAAATTATACAGCTTGGGCATAAAAATGCTCTCCCATAGAGAATGTGGATCATATGAAGCAGCTGATCGTTTAACTGGTACTGCATTGTATGGTAAATCTGAAAATATAGTATGGCTAAGTCTTGGTCCAGCTAAATCTAGAAAAATAGTTCTAAAATCATACGAAGATAAAGAAACAATAGCCAAACGTGATCCCAACAGCCAAGACATTTTAAAAAACAATTTATTGGACACATACTACCCAAACAGAAGTAATACTTTGGAAACCACGTGTCTATACCACATAGCCCAAAACTACACATACAAAAATAATATAAAACCTGATGAAAAAAAAGGTAAATACAGAGTGACAAACTGTGAAGGCAGCTTAGTTAAACTCACCAAACCAAATTTAATTAATCATATCAAATTGTCATTAAAGACTCCTCAACATAAAGAAGTATATTACATGTTCCTGCTACAACTCTTTAAACCATGGACAATAAAAGAAGAAATACTAGATAACTATGACTAATATGAAGATGCTTTCAAAGCAAATGAAAGCACTATAACTGATGTAAACTTTACACAGTACAAAACAATGTTGCACAATGAACAGCAACACGAAGAAGAACTCCAGGCTCAACTAGATAAAGAAACTCCTGACAGTAGTCAACCTTCTGTAAAAGGAAGCCAAGAACCACTGGGAGAACCACTAATAATAAATGAGGCAGAATTAGCTATGATAGAAGTAGAAAACACCATGTGTCAGTATGAAGATAAAGAAGACTTAACTATACTACCATCAAAACTAAATAATGAGCAACGCAGCATTTTTCAAGAAGTAACATAACAAATTGCACATGGTGTACAGCATGAAAATAAAGAATGTTCCTGCCATAATTATAAACCTATACTACTGTACGTCAGTGGTGAAGCTGGTTCTGGCAAAACATTCCTAATCAAAATCATCAGTAAGTTCCTTCAACAATTGACAAACAACAAACTGTCAGCTGTTGTCACTGCCCCCAATGGTTTAGCTGCCTACAACATAGGTGGTGTCACGTTACACTGATTACTACTATTGTCAGTAGAACACCAAAACAAATTAGACTATTACAAACTTTCTGAGAAGCTGCAATGGAACTACGCAGAGTATTGAAACAAATGAAAATGCTACTAACAGATGAAGTGAGCATGGTCGCCAACCTAATGTTGGCTTTGATTCACCTCAGATTACAAGAAGTACTCAAAACAAACTATGAAGAGCTCTTTGCAGGAAAACACATTATTGTTTTCGGAGATCTTCTTCAATTGACACCAGTAAAAGGTGAGCCTATTTTTAAAACATTAGGACACAAACTCTGCCGTAAAACTGTTGGCAGCATTGGAAATGTCAACCTCTGGCAACATTTCCAATACAGAGAATTAACAGAAAACATGCAGCAATCTGCAGATCTCACTTATGCCAACATCTTAAAAAGTATCAGAGTTGGTATACTTTCTAAAGAAACAGAAGCAATATTGAAAACCCGGCACATTCATGCACTTTATGGCGATAATGCATGTGCTACAGATGTTATGGAACAATTAGCCCACAAAAATGTCAATTGTATGGCCTTAATGCCAACTCTTGCAAGCTGTTTCAAATTCAATGAAATAATGTTAAGTAAAGAAATGCAACCAATAATGGAAATTAGCGCCACAGACAAACTACATGTACATGGTATGACACTGCCTATGTGTGACCAAGCCACAACACGAATAAAAAGTTTAGAAAAATCAATCTCAAACACAGCAGGCTTAGAAAAGATATTAAAATTATCCTTAAATTGCAGAGTAATGCTTAAATGTAACCTTGACGTAGACCAAGGACTAGTTAATGGGGCTCTGGATACAGTTGTTGGCTTTCAAACATACCCACGTGACAACAAAATTTAGTTTGTCAATATTCTCCTTGACAAACTTTCAGAAGTAAAAAGGATAGGATGCTCAACAGCTCGATTCCTTCGCTTCAAAGACATGTATGTACGCAGAGAACAATTTTCTCTAACTCTTCATACGCAGTCACGATTAATAAATCACAAGGTCTTACCCTAGACAAAGCAATGACAGATATTGGCAACACAGTCTTTAAAGAAGGCATGAGCTACGTAGCACTATCACGCTTACGTACACTTGACGGTCTTTTTCTAATCAACTTTGATGCAAGTAAAGTAAACGCTGATATTCCTTGCATTTTAGAATACAATAGACTTCACTCACTATACACCCCCATCTAAACACCTATTATGTTCCACAAAAAGTAAAACGTTATAAAAGAAAAATAAATCAAACAGAAATGCAACAGGATGTCACTGCAAATCCTCCAAAGAGAGTAAAAGAAACTAATACTTCATCAAGTACCACGAGCAAAAAAGAATCAATTAGGGAAAGTAAACCAGGCACTTCTTCAAAGAAGGAAGACAAACTCCAAAAAAAGAAGTCAGATACAGAACTACCTGGTCCATTTAAACTCTCAAATATAGTTGGTGTAAGTTGCTACGCAAATGTAGCAATGAATATTCTATTTCAATTACCACCAATTGTTGACAACATTTACTTACACAGTACAGACCCATTGTGTTTGCAAATGTTAGTACTTGATAGAAACGCAACAAACAATCCCGACAACACGTATGTGTTTATGGAATAAGACAATTGGACCACTGTGCTGGAATGGTGAAATTCACTATAAACTCACAGGAAGATCCACAAGAATTTCTAATGTACTTACTACAAGTACTGGAAAACAAAAACATACCTATAAATGAAATCTTCCAGATTTCATACATGTGGAAACATACATGCACTCTCTGCAACAATGTGACACAAGAACAAATCCCCAATGAACGCTTCGTATATATATCAATACCTAATTGTGAATCCATTCCATTTCAGCAACTTGTACAAAATGCAAACCATGGTAGATTATGTTCTACCTGCAATTCAGATAATCGCTCCACATTAGTAATACAAACACATAGTAAATACGTAATACTAAGGCTTCTACGTTACAATGCAGATGGTACCAAAAACAACTGCAAGCTGACTGGATTCACACATGATCAAATATCACTTTGTAAAAAAACCTTCATAACAATAGGTATAATCTACCACGCAGGAGCCACAACCAATTCAGGGCACTACACTGCATATATAAAAAAAAATGTGGATGGTTTGAATGTAATTATAGTACTGTTACTCTAAAGCAGAGATTACCAGCAAATCTTACAAACGCTTATTTAATGTTCTTAAAACCAAAATTTGATAACTAAACTGTACTTAAACCTTAAGTAAATTTGTAGTAAAAAAATATAAACTGTTAGAATATTCCAAAAGCTATCTAACTGCCCAAAGATTTGACAACAACTAATCAGATAAATGAATACCACTAAATTAGAGCAGAAAATAGACAGTTAGAATACGCCAATTGTTATATAACTGTCCCAAAATTTAACAATATCCAAACAGATAAATCAATACCACTAATATATATAAAAAATAGACAGTTAGAATACGCCAATTGGTTTCTAACTGTCCCAAAATTTAACAATATCCAAACAGATAAATCAATACCACTAAAATATATCAAAAAATAGACAGTTAGAATATGCCTACTGGTATCTAACTGCTCCAAAATTTTACAATATCCAAACAAATAAACAATATGCTACTGCTCCAAAAAAATGCAACAAGCCAATGTATAAAGCATTAGCCAGAAACAACAAGTGAACACTGAAAACAAACAAATAAACTGTAGCATAACAGAAAAAGGTTTTTTTTTATCCAACATGGATTTTTTTTCTCCCACAGACCCAATGATTTTAGCAACGAACACAGAAACTGAGCAAATTGCACAGTACTCTGGTTTGTAATCTACTAAATATGAGGGTAAAAAAAAATGTTGATTATACAATGTAATAAGTCATTACAAAATACTAATACTAACATGCTATTTTCTTTTATCACAGAAATGAACAAGAAATACATGTACTCCAGTTACTAAACCAAACAGTAAGTATATTATGCACTCTATGCCCTGGCCACAACCATCGCAGCAATCACACCCATAGTATCTTATAACTTTGTTCCTTATAAATTTGTTTTTGACCCAAAGTTATAAGCAACTATACGTGTGATATGTTGCGGTGGTTGTGGCCAGGGCATAGTGTGTTGGGTGCATGGAATGGCCATGCACCCAAAACACTATGCCCTGGCCACAACCACCGCAGCATATCACACCCATAGAGTCAAATATATCAACTATGGCCTATGGAAACTTTTAATGTCCGCGGACATTATGAGTGTTCTTAGAACACATTCAACTTGCCAGCGAACAATACGGACAGCATCTTCAGGACACCCTCTACGAACATTTCAGGACAACGCGAGAGTTCTTAGAACACAGAACACCCCCATTTTCTTTATTTACAAACATTTCAGGACACCGCAAGAGTTCTTAGAACACTTTCAACTTGACAACGAACAATACGGACAGCGTCCTCAGAACACCCCCATTTTGTTTATTTGCGAACATTTCAGGACACCGCGAGTGTTCTTAGAACACATTCAACTTGACAACGAACAATACGGACAGCGTCCTCAGGACACCACCTATGAACATTCCAGGACAACACGAGAGTTCTTAGAACACTTTCAACTTGACAATGAACAATACGGACAGCGTCCTCAGGACACCCCCATTTTGTTTATTTACAAACATAATATGGACAGCTTCCTCAGAACACCCCCATTTTGTTTATTTACGAACATTTCAGGACACTGCGAGAGTTCTTAGAACACTTCCAACTTACCAGAGAACAATACGGACAGCGTCCTCAGGACACCCCCATTTTGTTTATTTACGAACATTTCCGGACACCGCGAGTGTTCTTAGAACAGTTTCAGCTTGCTTGCAATCAAAACAGACACATATTGAGTCCTAAGAACACCCCCCATTCAGTTTATTTAGAACATTTCAGAACACCCGTGATGTCCGCAGACAAATCGAACACAACAAGAACGTCTACCACATAAAAAACACAACTTTCAACCCATCTCATACTTTCCCACCCTCCCCAAACACTCCTGCACACCAATACACTCTACTAAATACAAATTTTGAACCAAGTTTCACTGCGCTGTCCGCAGACGTCCGCGAATCCACCGTCCAATCAGCGAACACGTCGCCTGTCCACGGACACCACGCAAACTGATTGGCCAATCAGGATACTGTCCGCGGAGCGAACAGGGAAGTGTGTCCGCAGACCGAACACAGATATCACTAATTTTTTATGATCTACTTTTTGGTCATTTTTTAAAACTACTGGACGAATTTTCACCAAATCTGCAAAACCACGCTTTCGGGACCAAGTCGCTACTCCTGGTCCAAATTTGGTGAAAATCTGTCCAGCGGTTTGGGCTGTAGGCACGAGCAAAGTTTTTTCCCCATTTAGTCTATGGGAAAAAAAAAAGTTTTAGGACCCCCCCTATAACTTTGCCCCCCCAGGTCGATTCCTCACCAAACTTTGCAAAGAAATTGTATACTTTTTTGCAAATTTTGGTGAGGATTCGTCCAGGGGGAGCGAAGTTATAAGCCACCCAAAAAGTGCTCTTCCTATGGAAACACCAATTTAACCATAACTACATGGCCACTAATGTGGCCATGTAATATATATGTGTATATATATATATGTGTATATATATATATATATATATATCACACAGCCCACGGTAGCGGCTGTGTAGTTATGGTTAAGTTGCTAAACTCATAGGAAGAGCACTTTTTCGGCGACTTATAACTTTGCTCCCCCTGGATGAATACTCAATTTGCAAAAAAAAGTATATGGCCGGCTCAGAATTTTTTAGCCAAGTTGGGTGAGGTTTCGTGGGGGGGCAAAGTTATAGGGGGTCTCCATAGCCTGAATGGGGAAAAACTTTGCGCATGGCTACAGCCCGATACTGCTGGACGGATTTTCATGAAATTTGCGGCAGGAGCGGGGGCTTGGGCCAGAAAGCATGCTTTTGTGTGTTTGGTGGAAATCCGTCCAGTAATTTATTTGCAAAATACTGAAATGCACGTCCCAAAAGGTTTGTGATATCTGGGTCTGCTCTGCGGACCGATTTCCCTGTTCGCTCCATGGACTGAAGTCTCATTGGGCTGCAGTACGCCGTGCTGTCAGCGAACAGTGGACAATCGGAGGTGTATCAGGTATCGGAGGTGTATCAGAGGACAGTGGGGTGGCGGAAGGTTCTGGAAATTGTACAGTATGGAATGCGTTGGCGGAAGTAAGGGAGGGAATGGGTGGGGGAGTGAGAAGTGGTTCACGTGACATATGTAGGCGAGTACTTTGTGTGGTGATTGGAGGCAGCTGTAGTAACGGCCCCATAGCTTCAGCCACAAGCTCTTTGCAGCAACTTCTTTTCGTGGTGAGTGGTGGCAGGTCAGTTGCAGGAGGGGACTGAATTGGCCATGACATAGGTTGAGTGGGAGCGCAGGTGGCTGTGCGCTGCAGATGGAATACGGTAGTTGGGCACATGGTGGTATGCATGGGTGAATGAAGGTGCAGTGGGTCTGTGGTAGGAATAGGCTATTGGGTGCATCGCTGAAGGCCATAGGCCGTATGGTGTAGGGCATGCACTGAAGAGCGTAGAGCTGCAACATACCCACCACAGGAAAACATGTTTGACTCTGCAATCGGTAGAGGGAGGTGCTTGCATAGTGTGGCGTGTGCAGATTGGTTGCAGTAGGGGCAGTGTTGCAAACAGAATGTGGGTAGGTTGCCACTGGCACCATAGTTTGTGATTGGAAGTGGGTACGCCCATAGTATGTGATTGAAAGTGCACAGGGAGGCAGGAGAGAGTGTTTTGTTTGTACATTATGGTAACTGTTGCAATTTGTTGCTGCATAGCGCCATGGCGGTGCTCTGTGGTTGGACATGCTGCAGTGAAAAGTCATGCATTGTGGGCTCTGGGTGCAGTGTTTGCATACTGTCAGTATGGTAGAGGGTACGGTTGAAGGGCAGCTTATATATGCTTGGATAGTGTGCTGTGTGCACAATGCTTGCAGTATGGGCAATGTTGTCAGTGAAACAATACTTTGTAAGTGGAAGTGGGTACGACAATAGTATGTGAATGAAGGGGCATAGCGGTGCCGGAGACAGTGTAATGTTTACACATTATGGTAACTGTTGCATGTAACGCTGTACATGTCCATTGCGGTGTGGAGGTTGGTTACGAGTGCTGGTGCCAGTGGTGCTTATGAGTATAGTGGTAGTTGGTGACATGCTGACATGCATGGTTGCATTATGGTGGGGGGAATGTGTGGAAGGAGCATACACACTGGAGCAATGCAGGTTTGATAGTGCATGAGGCACAGGGTGGTGATCATGGTGACTGGGTGTGGAGCACATTGTCGATGTGCTACAGCACCACAAGTGAGTTGCAAAGCGTGTATTGTGCATTTCATGGTTGTGGTGATAGTTGCAAAATGCTATATTTTTGGGTGTGCGGCAGAAGATGGTGCAGTGAGAAGTTGTGTAGTGTGGCCACAGAGTGCAGTGTGTACGTAATGTGAGTATGGAAGTTGTTATGGTTGAAGTGCAGCTTATATGTGGTTGGTTACTCTGCTGCATGCAGATTTATTGAAGTAGGCCCAATGTTGTGAAGCTGTAGTTCAGAGGTTGCCAGTAACACAATACTGTGTGAATGGCAGTGCGTAGGGGTGGTGGAGGCTGTGGTATGTTTGTGGTTTCTGGTAATTGCGACCTGTGTTCACGAATGGGTGTTTTATGGTGTGGGGGAGTTGGGGTGAAGTGCCGCTACCTAAGTATGTTACGATTGTGCATAATGTTAGCTGCCCATATGGCCATTATGTTAACTGTTACAATTTGTTGCTGCATAGCGCCATGGCGATGTACAGGTTGGGTAGCAGTGCTGGTGGCAGTGGTGTGTATGTGGATTGTCGTACTTGCTAACACAACAACATGCATGGTGGCATTACGTTGCTGTGGGTGTGTTCAAGGCCTAAACTATTGGGTGCATGGCCGTAGGCCGTAGGCCATAGGCCATGCACTCAAGAGCCTAGGCCTTGAGGACACCCATGGTAGTAATGCATTTTTTATTGTGCATGAGTTAGAGGGTGGTGACATGTAAGGAATGGTTGTGGAGCACATTCAAGCCGTTATAGGCCAGTGTTGCAAACAGAATATGGGTAGGTTGGCAGTGGCACAATACTTGGTGAATGGAAGTGAGTACGCCCATAGTATGTGATTGAAAGTGTGCAGGGAGGCAGGAGAGAGTGTTTTGTTTGTACATTATGGTAACTGTTCCAATTTGTTGCTGCACAGGTCCCTTGATGGTGCGCTGTGGTTGGAGATGCTGCAGTGAAAAGTCACGCAGTGTGGCAACTGGGTGTAGTGTTTGCATACTGTCAGTATGGTAGAGGGTATGGTTGAAGGGCAGCTTATATGTGCTTGGATAGAGTGCTGTGTGCACAATCTTTGCAGTATGGGCAATGTTGTAAACATTTTGTGGTTAAGTTGGCAGTGACACAATACTTTCTGAGTGGAAGTGGGTAAGAAAATAGTATGTGAATGAAAGGGCATAGGGGTGCAGGAGACAGTGTAATGTTTATACAATATGGTAACTGTTGCATGTAACGCTGTGCATGTCCATTGCGGTGTGGAGGTTGGGTAGGAGTGCTGGTGCCAATGGTGCATATGTGTATAGTGGTAGTTGGTAATGATATGCTGACACGCATGGTTGCATTACAGTGCGGAGAATGTGTGAAGGACCACATCCAGTGGAGCAATGCAGGTTTGACACTGCATGAGGCATAGGGTGGTGATCTTTGGAGAATGGATGTGGAGCACATTGTCAACATGCTACAGCACCACAAGTGAGTATTAAAGCGTGCATTGTGCATTCCATGGTTGTGGCGATAGTTCCAACATGCTACAGTATTTGATGTGCGGCAGGAGATGGTGCAGTGAGAAGTTGTGTAGTGTGGACAAAGGGGACAGTGTGTACGTAATGTAAATATGGAAGTGGGTATGGTTGAAGTGCAGTTTATATGTGGTTGGTTACTCTGCTGTGTGCATATTTATTGAAGTAGACCCAATGTTGTGCAGCTGTTGTGCATAGGTTGCCAGTGAAACAATACTTTGTGGATGTCAGTGTCTAGGGATGGTGCAGGCAGGTGGAAGTGCCGCTACGTATGCTATGTTTGTGCATAATGTTAGGTGCCCACATGGTTGGTTGGTTGGATGTATAGTGTTGTGGTGGGTGTGGAACGGGCTGCAATGGTGTGTGCATGGCTAAAGGTGTGCTGGGTGCGTTTTAGGATCTTTGTGGATGCTGTAATCGTGCATTATTCAGCAGAAGTTTCTGGTGGAGGGGCTTTGCAATCAAACGGAACGTGTACTGACAGTGTTTAACGGTAAATATGGAGTTTTAGACAGAAATGACAGTGTGTAATGCAGAGGTTTTGTATGTGATTGCTGCATGCATGTTTGAACATTTGACAGCACCCAATTGGGGAGTCCTGCAAAAAGTGACTGTGCAATGGGAAGAAGTATTGTGTGAGCTGTACTGGGCTGTGGCCCTCATTGTAGATGGGAAAGCACACGTGAACATCCTGCCATTATGAGCAAATGAGGAAATAGGCCAATAGGAGTTTAGGGCATGGTTGACAGGAAGAGGCAGTACCATATCATCCCAATACTGTTTCGTGAGGGTGGTCCAGATGGAGAGACGCACAGTGCTAATTGTCAGTGATATCTTTGTGCGCCATCTGCACAGGTGTTGTGTGCAAAGAGGCATTGCTGGTAATTTCAGGTTAGAAGGAGTGGACGCTTTCTGGGCCTGTCAGGGTGACTGCAGTTTCGGCGGGATGGTTTGCCTGTGCAGATATATGGCGTCCGTCACGAATGTTGACTTTGTCGTGCTGCACTATGGAAGTCTACATTTGGGTTACATGTCGTGTGGATGATTCATCCGTCACTTGAAGAGGTTGCTGACCGCAGTGATGCGTATTTTTCCTACTGCCAAGGTCCTTTTCTCATGCATAACGTCAAGAGTAGTATGGGTCCATGACGGTGTAATTTGTCCCCAGCCAGAGGTCGGAGCATGTGCTGTAAACAGAATTATGCATGAGTTTATGCAGACTACTGCCATGTTCTCCACCCACTATGAGATCATGAGGTCGCAAAATATGCAGTGGTTCCGTAGAAATGGCATTTATTTGAGCACCATTGGAAATGCTGTTTTCTTTTATACTGTGCAAGAAGCATTGAGTAGAATGTGGTAAAAATGTGAGGAGAGGCAAACAGAAACGCATATAAAGAGAAAACACAAAACAACTTGCTTGCACGCACAACAATAAAAAAAAAAGCTTCATACATGTATGCTGGAAGACAGAAACCCCTACCGAGTTTAATATTGTTAACCCACTAGCCCCCACCACTCACTATCATGAAAAGGATTACACGTGCCACATCCTGGTGGCTATGTGGATGTGTGCGGATGGAGAAATTGTGCATACTTTCATTGTACTTTGCAGTGGACGTGCTTTGGAATGGTACGACATTTGTACTGTAAATGCATAGCGGCACATTTCAAGTGTTGTACAGGAGTGATAGTGTTGAATGATGGTGGCTTCAATGCGATTGGCAGATGCGTGTGCACCTATTTACGCGCAACCCAATGAAGTAGTGCTGCAGAGAAGGTAGTGCAAAGGGAAGGAGGACTGCTCCAACTTTACAGGGGTGCGGCCCTCGCGCTACTTTGGGAGGTGCACGTGCGAAAATCTGCCCTTTACACCACCTTGCACAATTGCCATGGCAGCGTGGTGATTAGCCAATCAGGTAGTGTGGGTGTGGTTACCTGGAAGGGGATGTGAAACTGGTGTACATTATACTCTGTGTACTGAGGGTGGCTGAAATGGCGAAACGCATTGTGTTCACTTCATTGTAGGTGATCTCTTTGTCATAGATCTGCACAACTATGCCCTGCAAAGACACTTTGCCAGCAATTTTGGTTTGGAAGGAGTGGACGCATTGTGGAGCGCTGTGTATGAGTACAATTTTCAGCGATATGCATGTACTTTGCAAAGACCTTGCCTGTTTTCCAGTAGTAGATGTTATTGTCATACACTACGGCGGCATGCACATGGGTTACCTGGCTTGCTTAGATTTGTTACGTAGACTGAGGAGATTGCTGGATGTCGTGAGATGGTTTCCCCCACCGCCAAGATACTTTTCTCATCCATAATACCACAAAGAGTATGGCCCCCTGCTCATGGATGATGTTCCTAGCCAAACGCAGGAAGGAGTCTCATCAACAGAAGCATGTTTACTTTTTTGTCTGCTCGTGGAATGCTCTTCTGCAACAATGACTTAATTAGTTGTGGAAATGTGTAGTTTTTCCAAGAAAATGCCATTTTGTTGTCACCCATTGGCGATGCAGTTTTGTTTGCTCATCTACAGGATGCAGTGAAGAGTTTACTGTACTAATGTGAGCACCAGAAAACGCAAAAGCTAATAATAATATGTGTAGAAGCATCTAAACAAAAGAAAACCAACATGCTCTTTTAAGAGTCGCCCCTTACCGCAAAGTCCCCCTAACCTGGTTGCAAGTTATTCCCCCACGCCCGTACGCAGCACAAAAGCCACATCTGGGGATTTTGCGGGTGGCGGCCCGAAAATGGAACTGTGGGGATTGTCCAATCAGATGCTTAGGATGTGCGGCAATAGGAAGAGGGATTCCTGCTTCCCTCTGGCCCTCGACGTACTTGGAGACCCGCACTTGCCACATTCGCTGCTTCTCACCGTGCTGGCCTATGGAAATGGGACTATGGCCTTTGGCCAATCAGGTGCTCAGGGTGTATGTCACAGGAAACAGCACCAAAAGGGAGGAGTCCTCCTGCTTTCCCGGGGTGTGGCCCTAGCGGTCATTGGGGAAAGGCAAGTGGCACATTTTCCACTTCTTACCATGGTGGCCAATGGGACTATGGCCTTTGGCCAATCAGGTGCTCTGGGTGTGCGTCTCAGGAAAGGGCGACATTCACTTTTCCAATTACTTTGTGTACTGCGCCTAGCAAACATGGCAAGACGCACAGTTTTCGTCGTGGGTGATGGCTTTGTGGAAGATCTGTGCATGTATGCCCTCCAAGAAGACTTGTCTGGCCATTTCGGTTTGGAGGGAGTTGATGCTCTGTGGTGTAGTGTCGAATCGGACTGCTTGTAGAATGTCAACGCATGGCCTCTTCGGCAACTGTACATTTTGTGATCGTGCACTTTGGAGCCTTCTTTTTGAGTTACATGCCTTGTTCCCGTGTGTTTAGTCAACTGAAGTTTATGATGAAAGCAGTGCAGCGCATTTTTCCTACTGCCAAGGTGCTTTTCTCATGTATACCCCCGAGAATAGTGTGGAAGTATTCCAATGATTCCTGTTGCCAGCCAGAGATCGGAAGGGGTCTCATCAACAAAAGCATGTGTGACTTCTTGAGTGCTGCTGGGATGTTTTCCTGTGACAATGAGAATATTGGTTCACGATACATGCACCTTTTCAAGGCAAATGGCATGTCTTTGTCGCACATTGGCAATGAAACATTGTTTCACAATCTACAAACTGCACTGAAGACCTTATTGTAAGAATGTGAGCTGATGTTCAAAACACACATTTACATATGGAAATCACAAATTAAGTGTTTCTAGGGAAGCACCTTTAAAAAAAAAAAGCCCCCCAAAGGCTCTTTTAAAGAGCCACCACAACTAAGGACATCCGCTCCCCTGGTTGAAAGTTATTCCCCCATTCCCGCGTGCACATGTGCGATAGTTGCAGGGTGGCACGTGGTACATATGCTCCTTTTGCAGATGACGCCCATAGAAAAGGGCCTGCAGAGGCTACGGGATTGGGCAATAAAGTTTGTGGGTGTGGTGTGTACAGACAGACTGTACTACACAGTGTATTTGTCGATAGAAATGCAAAGGGTGCGGTTATGGCTCTGTGTTTCACAAGGCACAGCGTGCAGGTTTTAGGGGATTCTGACATATATTGACTGAAAGGTGGCTACTCATTTTGCAATCTATAATGTGCATGTGCAGTGCTGTGGAGTACCTACAATGAAGTGCCTGATTTTGGTTTCACTTTGTGACTCTTTGGTGACATGCAATCATGTCAACATTATTGTTGTTCATTGCAGAGGGAAAATTGCACAACATGTTACACGAGTTTTAGAGCTGTTTGCGTTTGTTTCCGATGTCTTGCATAAGTTTGTATCGCATTATGCAGCCACTGTTGTGGCAGTGTCATTTCCTATTTGGTCCGTAAATGCAGACAGGGCGGTACATTGCAAAGACGTGTATTTGTGCCTTTGTTCGACATGTGACTATGTCGTACTTCGCCCATTGGAATATGACATTTGACAGCACAATTACTTTAACCCAGCTATAACATTCATCTTACTATGCCAGCCATCTCCATTTTTGTACACCCCATCTAAACTGGGTTGGTGCCCTTCTTGAAAGTAGTGATATTTTTTGTAGTACGTGTTGGGCACTGACTTCCTTGAAAACGCTCTGCAACACGTAATGAAACCTCTTTGTACAGCGACCCCCTTTCTAACCAATTGAACTACAGCATTTACCACAGTGCCAGGCCTCCAGCCCTGCATGCGTGCAATGCCAATTTAGTTGTTGATCTGTGAAAGGTGCTTTCTTTATTTACCTTTTTCCTTTCCTAGTTCATTTTCATTTATTATTGTGTTCTCGCACACGTCATAGATGGAACGGCAGGAAAGGTCCGGTACAGAAGGGGCAGCACCTGTATGGATACTATAGGGGACATGCCAAGAGACAGAATTATTGGGTGGCCCTCTCCTACATAGGTAGGCGGCAGTCATTGTAATGCTCCCATAAGGAATGTTCCAACGCACTTTCAAGTACCTTCCCTCTGCACAGTAGCGTGTTGCGGTATATGCACAATACAATGCCCTTTGCCGGGTAAGGGTTTGTAGCACGGCAAATGGTTTGCAAAAGTTGTTTTACTGCTCCGCTGCCCTACAGGAGTGCTCCTCTTGTTGTTCGGAGCAGATGTGGCAAATGCTGTACATGAAAGTACCCTATGCAATAGTTGGAAGGGCGGTAGCTTGCCCACTGGTCCCTTGTGCTTTCATTACAGTTGTCATGGTATGCAGTACAAACAGTTTGTGGTACGCCATTAGTGTTAAGGGTAGCAATCACGGATATACATACATTGTGGAATACAAGAATGTTTACAACAACGCAAAACAGAGCTTAATTACATGCAGCAGGAAGCCATTTTTTGTGTGCGCCCCATGCAGCTACAGCACTTTTGTAACCACCACTAAGATTGTTTGCACTCTGTATATTCTGCTGTTTCCTTACTTGCCTTTACATGCACTAGTATGTGCGTGAGGAAGGTGAGTAGCTTTGCCATTTTGCTGACTTACTATAAACTGTCCCACCTGCAGTTACATGTTTTCTTCAACTATACTACCGGCAGGCAACCTATTGATACTTTCCGTCACACTGCTGAGTGCAGACAAAATGTATCTGTTTCAAGGGTCATGGGAAGGCAAGCAGCAGATAAATCAAAGTAATGTGACATTTAACATTCCCACGTCACACTGCAGGTTGCTGTTCCTTGTTTAGCAGTGGTCGTTCTACAGTTAGCAGTGCTTTAGCCATACATTGGTAAGTTTGCAGAGCCTCCCACAAAGTCAGCAGCAGTTCTTTAAAAGCAGTAGCCTACTGCATGCATTTGTAGGGCTGGTGACAGGGGCGGTGTTACCAGCATACAGTGGATGACCTATGCATGGGTCTAGGTGTGGAACGGAAACAAGTGCACTTCCACAACTATTTAAAAGTGCATTCAAAGATGCAGACATGCAGTCACTAATGGAGTCATACGGATACTTGCAGTGTGATTGCACAAACGCCAATCAGGTGCAGTCTCTCTAGGAAACGTCCATATTGTTCATCCGTAGTCATCTCGGTCAGTAGTGTGCCGTAAAGATTTATAATGCACTGTTAATCCAAAAAGAGAGCCTACTGACACACTAAACAACATGTACTACGTACATCTGTAATTGCTACGATACACCAACAGTATTTCGGAAATGTAAGGGGTAGCGCAAATGGATACATACACAAGACAAGTTGCCCATTACACACGTTTATCATGAGGGCAGCCAAGGAATCAGTAACGAACCGTTGTTAATGGAACTTTATGGTTATGTTGCCGTACCAAATACCTATCCCCTTTACAGAAAATGCTATGCTAAAGGAAAGTTCTGCTTACAGTGCCCTACTAAAAACCTATGAAATTCACTAACATAACATTGTTAAAGGGACGTTAGGGTTAAGTTGCTCTAGCAAAAACCTATGAAATTCAATGGGTAAACATTGTTACAGGGATGTTATGGTTACAGGTAAACCTGAGAAAACCCCGGTATTCGCCAGTTATGGTAAGCTAAGCTGCTTTGCAAATAGTGTCTAGGGAAACGTTTGCAATAAATGCTAGAGTAGCTCCTGAACCTCTGGTAGAGTGATCTCTAGAGGTGAAAGATAGAGTCTTTTTGGATAGCGAATAGCAGAACTGAATGCATTTGACAATCCATCTGGAGATGGCATTTTTAGAGATGTGATCACCTTCTCTACCAGGTGCTATGGAAAGAAAGAGCTGATCTGTTTTCCTTAGAGGTTTAGTTTTGTTTACGTAGTACAAGACTGCCCTCCTTACATCCAAAGTATGGAGGCTTCTTTCAGCTGAGTTAGATGGATTTTGGAAAAATATAGGTAGTTCAATGGATTGAAATAAACTTAGAAATTGCACACATAGCTCAAATTTATGGCGAAAAGTATCTGGTTACTAAATGTGTTAAATCAGTAGCTGTCACTGGTTTGCTCTCATTATTGTGTCTGCCCACTATCCGTTGCAAATTCAAAAGTTAATTGAGTAAAATCACTGTACCCGCTTGTTCATTTTTAGATGGAATTGTCCACGTGGGTGGGTGTGGGTCAGGACTCATGGTGCGGGGTCTGTTATGGTGCATACTTGAGGTGCATTTTGTTTAGTACAATGTTGGCAATTATGACGCTTTAATGCTTTTATTTTCAGTTATTGGAGTTGTTGGACTTATTCTCACCCTTGGGTGTTTGGTCAGCAGGTGTGGGGGTTAATGCAGGGTCATTAATTGTTTTGTGTTGTCCGGTAAAGGGTGCGTTTTACACGCTGCGTATGTCATGGGTGCAGTTCGGTGCTGCCAGTTTTAGGTTAGCTTTAGGTGCTGCAGGGTTATTTGTGCAGTGAGGGGCTGTGGGGCATGCGTGCATGCAGTGAGTTGCTGCGGAGTCATGTGTGCAGTGAGGTGCTGCAGGGATTTTCTTTTGTCAAGTTTTTCTGGTTGGGATTTTGGTGCAGTTAGGTGCTGTGTAGTCTTGTGGGCAGCAAGGTGCTGCAGGGTCAGGTGCTTCAGGGTTATTCTGTGGACAGGTCCTTTCTTGTCAGGAGTTTTGGGTTGCTGTTGTCGACTGCAGGTGCAGTGATGCGTTTCTTTGGTGGGTTGCAACAGGTTTTGGTGCATTTGTTTTGGAGGTGGGGTACTGTTCGTTCCTGTGTGTTTTGGTTGTTACTTAGTTGGTTGGTTGCCTCATTCTGCAGTTAAGGTGGTTGACCATTTGCACAGTGTTGTGGTTGGTGTGTTGGTTAGGGTGTCTAGGTGCCAGGGATTGTCTTGCTGTTTTTGACTGGATTACTGTTCGCAGTTCAGGCATGCCCTATGCGGTGTGTTTTGCCTGTCTCAGGATTCATTGTATTGGGTACGGTCCTAGTTGGCGTATTAGGGATTTTTTGAATGGTTTTTTGTCTGACGGGGTCACGGTTGTTGCATTGTTGCTCAAGGATCAGCGCTTTGGTTCGCTCCTGGATTTGGCAGACCTAGGACTTCAGAGTGGCAGTCCAGAGTAAAAGGAGTCCTGTTTCTTTTGTGGTCATGGCGTGGTTGGGTTGTTTTTGCTCGGAGGAGAGCAAGTCTGTACCTGGGGGTGGCAGACCTAGGACCCTGGGGTGGAAGCCTAGGGTGGAAGGAGATTTGTGTTTAGGGTGGCTGTCTTCCTGTCAGTTTTGTATGGCGGTCTTTCGGCTGGTCCTTTGTTAATTTCAGTGGGCTCTGTTGACTACCACTGCTGGCGTGTGTCGAAGTGTGTCAGTAGGGTTGCTGGCTGGTGTCTTGGGAGTTGGTTTTGGCCATAGGACTTTCTGTCCACCTTCGGGTATGCACGTCGCTGTGTGGCTGTGGAGTAAGGTGATTTTGGTGGTATGTTTCAGTTCATTTTTCACTGGCCATGTTAAATTTCCTGAAGAGATATCTGGTTTCTTTGGGTTACAGTGTGCATGGTTCCGGCCCAGTGTAAGCACTATTTCGGGGTCAGCCATTCCAAATGTATTGGTTCAAAAGGCGTACGTGGGAGGAGGTGTAGTATTCTGCTTTGCAAGTTACTAGTCTTCTGTGTGTCTGAGTGTTGGAATGTCGGTATGCATGCTTAGAATATTGGAGTGTTGGCCTCTGGGGGGTCCCACTGAGTGACAGTCAGTCTTGGAGCTGGTTTGGCGCTGGATGCCAGTGGTTTCACACTTGGTTACTTACCCGTACCTGGGGAACTGGGAAGGACCCTACAACACCCTTCCCTCTACACTTTCTGTTACTGCATTTGCACGATCCGAATCTCACAAGGCCTAGCTGGGCTTGTTATTGTTATTTTCTCCTCTCCCCCTGCACCCCCCTTTGGTCTTGTGACACATGGAAACAAAACATTCTGTATAGGTACCATACAAATGTTCAATAAATAAATAAAAATAAAATAAAACTCTGTTTCACTTTTGTTCCTCCATTTTTTTCAGCTCAATTGAGATCAGAGCAACCACAGATATACATTGAGACTTACCCAGGCTGGAGTGCATACATTGATGCAAAGGCACAATTTCTGGTATGTCCCATTGGGCTACTCGTAGGGGCATTGAGTGATCAATTAGGACCATCTCAATCACACACAGATGCATATCCAGATCAACCCCACCTTACCTGTCCCAGAAAATCGCCAAGACTGTCTCTTCCAGGCCCACCAGAACACTGTATTCCCATAGGATAGTCCAGCCCAGATTCAAAGGATCCAAAGTGGGAGGTTCCAGCGTTCCATCCATTGCAGCCAAACAATGGAATGCCTTACCACATGTACTGAGAGCGGAAGAATCTTACTGGGCCTTCCGCAAAGCGCTCAAAATCTGACTGTTAACTGAATTGCGCATGCTCCCTATTGATCCGCACTCCTTGCTGCTTTCCTATAACGCACTGTTCCACAAAGTTTGTCTGTCTTATTACCCAGAATGTAACTGTAAACTGTCTGCATTATCTATCAAATGCTAACTTTCCACATGTAACAGGTACCTGCAACAGCGCCTCGATGTCTCTGGGTTTTTGTGCACTTTAGAAATTAAAAAATAAATAATAAATAAATAAAATATAAATATAATGTTGAAGTTTGCTCTGCCACTGACTCTCCCCACGTGAACAGTGACGAGAGCAGCGTGGAAGGGCAGAGGCAGTGAGGAGTTCCAGATTACAGAATTTGCAGTTAAACGAATAAAGAGGCAATTCAGAGCAGCTCCTAACATAGGGGGCATTCGTTGTCTCTTGGTGCCTTTTGTAAGTTGAAAGGAATACCACAATATGCTCTGCAAACTCCACAAGTGTGACTTTTGGAAATGATGTTGCCATGAGAATGCCACGTGGTTCTTTTAATACAGGAGGTTAAAATGTTGATTTCTAGTTCTACATATAAACCGTATGCAGCCAAGGCATTCATAGCGATTTTTGTCCCACTGTGAACTTCCATCGCCACACAGGAGGGGAGGGCACAGCAATGGCTTTATGCCATAAATCAGTGGTCTTTAAACTGTGGGGCTGCGTCCCTAAATGGGGGCAAAATTATATCAGGGGGCCACATGGCTTCCAAAAGGACAACGGAGACTGTTTTTAATAGAAAGAAATCATATAGGGGGCCAGCAATAATATTTTTACCCAAGTGGGAAGGGTGCAGAGCTAACCCTAGAAATCTTTTAATACGACTGTCATGATCTATTTGGCGAGTACGAAGCAATATGGGACCGCACTGGGCTACTTGCATCTAGGCTGGGCATGCGTTCACGTGTTTTCAGCCTGCGTTGCAGTTATCCCTGCCTGCTGGCACCAAGCACACAGCTAGGATCCTCTGAGGAGATCAAGGGCGGCAACAGTTGCTGAAGTCAAGCGCCTCGTGGTGCAGACGCACGGTTCATGCAAAGTTAAGACTTACGTCACTCCATCGGGGAACAAAGTGCGTGCGCCAGCTGCCCTCGGATGCTTGTTTAGAGCTCTCCCCAGCTAAGTGCATTAAGGCATCCTTCTAGAAAAGCTATTGTACAAGAAAAAAAAGGACGGAAGCTTCTGCTATCACAACTGTAATTGAATGACACAATGATTACATTATTTAGAAGCTGCAGTCAGTGTTACAAGCAATCCGCCACAAAAAGAATGACCTGTGCTATGCCCCAGGCAAAGTCATCACTGCTTTTGAACGTTTGCATCCAGCGCTTATTCGCAGGATTGTGGTTCAGCATCCATTCCAAATGAATGAAGCTCTTCAGATCCACATCTGGTTAGAGGCGGAATCCTTGCAACTAAGAGGTAGCAGCCAGGGCCGGCCCTAGGATTTGCAGGGCCCTGGGCGGCAAAGGATGAGTGGGACGCCTATATTTGCATTATCACGCAAAGTGTGCATCATATTTTGGGGAAATGTGCATGTGCCGTCCCAATCACACTTGCAGTTCGAGCTCTGTCACATATTTGACCTCTGGAACCCGGTCCCTCACAGGCCCATGCTATGAAGGCAGTGCTCTTCCCAGCAGCCTTTACTGCATAATGCTCTCCCACAGAACTAACGCCGAAACTCTTACTCATGCCCCTCGTATTCCCGTTGATTTTTGTAGTTGCACCCTGCAGTTCGAGCTCCATCTTCTATTGTTGGCCACTTCAGCACTTGTCCCTTTGAAATGCGGCTGCCACCACTGCCTGCCCTCGAAGGTGCGCTTCTCTTTACTGCCTGCCCCTTGCAGGTGCGCTGCTGCCCCAGCTGCCCCCAACTCCCAGCCACGTTTTGCTGATGTGAAGCTTTGAACCATGAGGGGACTAGCACTCCTGAAGGGTTTGTGGGGCAGTGGATGTTCCTCAATGTCATGTTGACGTTTCCATGGACACTGGGAGAAGGGAGGATGGGAGAAGGGAGGTCACGTATGAGCAAGGGAAGTGACGTGAGGAAAGGGGCGGGATGGGGGCAGAGTTATGGGAAGTTGAACAAAGTTAGATGTGCCTGCAAGAGCTCCGTGTCCGCTCCTTATTTCGGTGTGCGTCACTGTATATAAGCGAGGCCTACCTAATGCCATAACACTGGTGACGAGGCGGGTGGCTACGAAGCCGACTCGGAATGGAAGGGTACAGAGACACAGCGAGCTGTCGCCTGGAGGCGCCGCTCATCGCCACGAACTCCAGAGCATGTCACAGCGAGGCTGTGTATCAGGGTGCGGTAGCGCCAGGCGGGGCTGCATCGCCTGCCCCAATGAAGGCAGAGAGTCGGCCCGGGCCCCAGCAGTGAGTGGGAACGCACGTAGAAGAAAAGCAGCGTTCTTCATCCCGGGCCGTGGCGAAGATTATAATCAGCTGCGTGTGACAGACCATGGCGGCCTGAGTCCCGGACTGCGGCAGAGGGCCAAGACATGCCGTAGGCAACAGACAAGGCCCACAACGGCAGATGCGCCCAGGGGTAGAAGGCCCCAACCTTCTCACTGTATGAGTGGATGGTGCTCGTGCCTAAAGTAGGCGGCCATCCTCATGAGACCTTAGCCTGCAGGAACCTCAGGACATATCCCATGTCCGCAAGGTGACTACAAGGAAGGACCCAATGAAGTAAGCACCCAACAGATAAAGCGATCAAGCAGACGAAATGTCTGGCCAAGATGACAACCAAGGGGCACAGGTCCATTGTCAAGGATTGCCAGCACAGGGTTTGCAGGCACCCGATCAGGCCCTGTACAGACTACCTGACACATTGGCAGCCCAGATGCCAGGCGCATTTGATGTCACAGACACCAGCAACATGGGTCCCAGGTGGACCAAATGGATAAGAGATTTTGACCTATACATGGGGGCCACAGGGCCCATAGCAGACACACGACAAATATGCCTCTTGAAACCCGCGGTGGGCTCCGCCACACGCGACATCATAGATGAGATGCCTCCTGAATCCATTGTTTCCATTCATGACCTAAAAGACGCTTTGGCAGCATATTTCACCCCGCACACCAACGTGGACTATGAGCGCCATCTATTTCATAGTACCAAACAAATTAAAGGTGAAACAATGGACACCTAGGTGATGAGACTACGCACAAAAATGAAACACTGTGACTTTGCCATTTACTCCAACACCGAGGCACTACGATCGCAAATCATCGCAGGGTGTGAGTCACAAACATTTAGGAGGAAACTACTACAGAAAGCACACACATTGGCCGAAATATTAGCACTGGCCCAGGCTGAGAGAGCAGTTGATTCACAGGTAGAGAGTTTTAACAACCCCATGCCGGCCAAAAGTATTCATAGACTCCAGGTAGAGGGACGGTTGGAGGAACTATTCTGCTACAGATGTGGGTTTGAATACCCCATGATGGCGTTTGCCCAGCCATTGGTCAGTGCTGCGTCACATGCAGTGAGGAAGGTCACTTCAAGTCAGTGTGCAGACTCTCCCAGGAGAAGGGTAAGGACAGAGCCACAGATACGCCACCAAGACCCTGGATGAGGACCAACCCTACCCCAGCAACCCATCATGGTGTCACCTCACAAGGGCCATCAAGTCAGCCAAACACGGAACAAAGAGAAAGGGACTCGGAAGAGGACAGACAAAGAAGGGAGAGAAGGGAGCGGAGAAGATACGTTATGCGCTCAAGGCCAGAGCGCAGGACAAGAAGCCATGTACGCTATCTAGTGGAACAGTCACCGTCTGACTCAGTCCCAAGCTCATCTGAAAGTGACCACAAGAAGAAAGCATACGTATATGCACTGGGCAACCCAGCCACGGCACACAGCCCCACCCTGATCATCAAGTTGAACGAACAACCAACCGAGTTCCTCATCGACACCGACATCGACACGGGGGCCACAGTGAATGTGGTTATGAAAAAATCTTCAAGGAGTTACCCCAAAGGCCAAAACTAAACCCTGCAACAGTGGACATGTACACCTATAGGGCCAAAGCACCCATCAAAAGCCTAGGATAATTTGACGGTCTCTGCCGATAAAAAGGGCATGAGAAGAAGATACCCATCCACGTCCTGGCAACAGAAACGGACAGTAGTTGCGTCCTGAGTTTCAAGGCGGCTGCCGACATGTGGCTCATCCACAAATTGTACAACATCATGGTCCACAAGTATATTGACCCTGTTGAAATGATCAACAATCTCTACCCACGAATATTCAAGGGTATTGGGAAATTGAAAAACAGGCAGGTGAAACTCCACATAGACGAATCCATACGCCCCATAGCGCAGCACTATAGAAGAATCCCTGTCAACATCCAGAAAAAGGTGGAGGATGAGTTGCACAAATTACTTGAACAGGACATAATTGAGCCCACCACTGGCCCCACCACCTGGGTGTCCCCGATAGTGCCGGTTCCCAAGAAAGGATCTGAAGCAATGCATGAATATGAGGTATCCCAATCAAGCCATTCAACGGGAGAGACACCTGGATCAGTGCATAACAGACATGATCCACCTATTAAATGGAGCCAAGGTGTTCTCCAAACGAGACTTGCAGAAAGGATATCATCAACTTGTGCTCAGCCCTGAGAGCAGAAATATCACCACATTTGTTACTCACCTGGGGTTATTCCGCTACAAGAGGCTGAGTTTCGGTGTGTCCTCGGCAGCGGAAATATTTCAAGTCGAGGTGCGTGACATCATCAAGCACATACTGAACTGCCTCAATTACAGCAATGACATCTTGATCTTCGGCACGGATGTCAACAAACATGATGAAGCTCTGATGAAGGTCGGTAAAGCGCTAGAGTCGGCAAATCTCACATTAAACCGAGACAAATGCGAGTTCCGGAAGAGCACGCTAAGATTCTTCGGCCATATTTTCTCGGAGGCAGGGATGACACCGGATCCTGAAGAGGTAACTGCTCTAAATGAAACCTCACCCCCGGCAAAAGTGTCAGAGCCTAAGCTCATTCCTAGTGCTCACCAGCTACTGCACACGTTAGGATTTTGCCACAGTAAGTGAGCGGCTAAGACTACCAACCAAGCAAGATGCCACTTTTCACTGGACTGACAAATGCCAAAAGGCCTTCGAAATCATCCGCGAGTGGGTTGCCAAGGCAGAGAACATGTCCTATTACGACCCCAACCGCAGGACCGAATTAATGGTGGATGCTAGCACAGTGGGACTGGGAGCCATACTCGCTCAAGTGGATCCAGGCGACCCCTCGCAGACTCATATTGTCGCATACGACAGTAGGAGCCTCTCCACTACCGAGCAGGCCTACTCTCAGGCTGAAAAGGAGGGGCTAGCAGTAGTGTGGGCATGTGAGCACTTCCACCTTTTCCTTTTTGGCAAACCCTTTCGGGTGATTACTGATCACCAAGCACTACTGTTCCTATATGCCAACCCGCAAGCAAAGATGTCACCCAGTATAGTCAGATGGGGACTACAGTTGCAGGATTACTCCTTCGAGATCACTCACCGGCCAGGAAAATGGGAAAATCCAGCAGACTTTCTTTCCAAGAGGCCCAGAGGTGGGTGCATGCCGGAACCCTCACTGGCCGACAGCTACCTCCGGTATATCATACATCAAGCCACCCCGGAAGGAAGTGACACAGAAATGATAGCTCGGGAAACGAAGAATGATACTGCCTGAAAATTAATCTGCGAAGGACTTGACTTTGGTATGTGGAGGAGGGCAAGAGAGAGAGAGGGCGAGCAGCAGGGGACTCAGTGCACACAGAAGTAGAACGCTTGTTTCAGGTGAAAGAAGAACTGACGCTGTGGGATGACCATCTTCTCTTGAAGAACTGAACACTGGTAATTCCATCCTCCCTATGGAAGAAAGTCATCAAACCCGCCCATGAAAGCCACCGGGGAATCATATCTATCAAGCGCATTGTTCGCCAGAAGGTCTGGTTTCCCAATATAGATTCCATGGTGGAGGAAGCCCTGAAGACATGCCCCACTTGCAGCCTCATCACCCCCAACAGGCACATGCAGCCCCTGAGCATGTCTGAGCTCCCGGAGGGAATCTGGGCGGCAGTAGCAGCCGACTTCTTCGGGCCCGTTGAAGGAGGGAATTATGTGCTGGCAGTAATGGACCAATACTCACGATATCCTGAGGCCCAACTAATATAATCGACGGTGGCCCATCAAGTTATACCCACCTTAGATCGCATCTTCTCCACTTACGGGATTCCCAAGGTACTCAAAACGGACAATGGACCTCCTTTCAATGGACATCAGTTTACTCAGTTTGCGAAATACGTGGGGTTTCACCATTGGAAAGTCACTCACCTGAGGCCTCAAGCAAACGGAATGGTAGAGCGCTTCATGGCCAACTTAAAGAGAGCCCTGCAAATAGCCAAGCTCACTGGGCAGCCATATGAACAGGTACTCAATCAACTGATGAGAGACTACCGGGGCATTCCTCAAAGCACCACCGGGAAACCCCCGGCGGAAGTGATGTGCGGGACAGACATTGAAACAAGAATCCCTCAAGACAAGAGGGCAGACTGGTTACCTGACCTGGACAGAGAAGCGGTGAGAGAAAGGGATGACGCTGACAAGGAACACATGAAAGCATATGCACAGGGGGGCGCGTGTGACCCAGATCGAGGTGGGAGACGTCGTAGCCGTAAAGCAACCGCAGACTCACAAAACACACCTCCATATTTCATGAGGAACCCTTGCTCGTCACATCCAAGAAAGGGTCGAAGGTCGCGGCGCAAGGGACCGCAGGTCCCATCACCCGAAATTCATCCCATTTCAAAGGGACCCCATCCTTAGGGTCCCGACGATTAAGTGGGCGAGCGACTATCCCTTTTGATTACGCCTCAGATGATCCATATTAAGGAGATCACAGGGACACAGAGGAATCTGATCAAGAAAGCCATGTGGACTGTAGAGACAGTGGCAGCCCTCCTGGACCAAGCAGCTCACATCCCCATCGAGCTCAGAATATACCTTGCCACTTAATTGAAGAGATGGGCTCATTCTAGACGCTGACCTGTTGTGGAGGTCTAGTAACTGTTTAAAATGGGGGGAGATGTCATGTCGACATTTCCATGGACACTGGGAGGCAGGAAATGGGAGAAGGGAAGTCACTTATGAGCAAGGGAAGTGATGTGAGGAAAGGGACGGGATGGAATGTTGAATAAAGTTAGACGTGCCAGCAAGTGCTCCGTTTCCACTCTTTATTTCGGTTTGCGTCACTGTATGTAAGCGAGGCCTACCTAAGGCCACAACACTATTTTCCAAAAGTCTCTGTACCATCTCTTTTTCTTTTTCTCTGCTGGTTCCCTGAGGTCCGCAAGCATCCTCGTCGCCACCTACTCACAAACACCATGAGCCCGACACCAGCCAGCTCCAACACTGGTTGTCCCCCTCTAGAAACAATATACCTCCAATGTACAAAGCAAAACACATCTAGAAAACACAGACGCCAGTTACTCCAGGTTCTACACACACCAACAGCTGAGCACAACATTGTTTCTTCCCCTCTTTCCACCCTAACCAACCCACCACACTTTGCCTTTCAGAACCACAAAAGCACTTATACATAATAAACATGGCAGCAGTGCACAGTATCAATCAATATTATACAACTCTCTGTACAGTTGTATTGGACATGCTGGAAAAAGGTTGTGCCCGATGATGAAATGTAAAATGGTGCATGTGTGGAGATGTGTATAACGTGGAGGAAGTGGAAACATGTGTGCCTTGTGCCTTGTTCTTTTGCCAGAATTGTAATGATTTAATATGCCCGTTTTTACTCTCTTTGTTAAATGTTGCTGGATTGCAGGCATATAGCCCTGCATTTATTTTTTTTATAAATTACTACTGTTGAGTAGTCAGTATGCCATGTCCAATCCAAAGGAATATTTGCTTCAGGCCATAAAATGAAAACATAAGTTGTGTAGTGGACCAATTTTGATGGACTCTTTGGTGCAGAGTGCTCTCTCCCTTTTGTACCCTAACATGGTCATCATTAAGAGTTTTTAATCACCTATTTCTATAATGTAAAAACGTACTGTCATTACGTTATCCTGCATTTATTGTGATGTTATTCAACGTTGGTTCTCGAAATAAATGACTTTGTTCTGACCTGACAAATCCGATTAGATTTCGCCACACATTTTTTTTGTTTCTGGGTCTGTTTTTCCTCCCTTCTAATATAGAAGCTTTTTGAAATATATGTGTGCAACACGTTCATTGATATGGTCATGTTCTGGGCTATCTTAGTCTGTGAAAGCCTTCCATGGACAGCACACCCAGGGAGAGTCCCTCAAAGCACACCACATGATCTGGTGTAGAATCAGATTTTGCTCTCCCTTCATACATAGACCACTCTCTGTATTACCTGCTATTGGCTAACACACAAATGGAGCCTCAGGCTTGGTGCCTCTGAGTGGTGCAATGGAGCGTGACCCATTCCTGAAGTGTGATTGGCTTAAGACAATGGTTTCCCTGACCTTTTGTGACAGCTGTGTCATTGATATCTACGCTTCCGGTCGACCAGCAAAGCAGTACATGGGAAATGCCATGTGTACAATTCCTTATGATTGTCTGAGCGTTTCTATAAAAGTAGCTTTTACCTGCGTGGAGTTGGTCCTCCAGGCCTAGACTATTGCCGAGCAACATCACAGCTAACGGGGGGTGCTGGATTCTACAATCACAGCCTATAAGACTTCACAAAGGGATGCCTATCAAATGCACCTGCAACAATCTATCAGAATCTTGTGCATTAGATCATATGAACTGCCCACAAGACTCGGAAACATCACCATATTCTTCCATTTAGAATCCTCTCTGCTGCCCCCACCCCTTTGCTTTACTAGATAAAGATATACAAAATAGTCAGACATAAATGAATCGATAGGTAAACAAGAATTGGTTAAGATCCTAGAGGACATCAATACAAGTTTGGAACAATATAGCAATAAATTGGTAGTGCACATCTGACAACCTAAATAAGGAAGATATATATACATGGATGGATCACTAAAAACAACCAAACGTAAGAAAGACCAATAGAACTAGCAGTTTGTCATGTTCGGAGATTGAACGTACAAATGCAAGTAGAAGTCGTTCTCGGACATATGCAGAAAAAACAGTGACAAGACATAAAGGAACATGCTCACCTCTAGCCATAAAGAATCTAACCTAGTAACTACTTTTGTTAGACAGAAGCCCAAACAAAGTCAAGGCGGAGGGAGAGTAAACATTTGCAACACTTGGTTGAAAACATGGCTGCAACAAAGGAGAACGTGATTAATGATATTTCAACCAGGATTGTTTACGAAAAAGAGAAGAGAACTCTCGAGAAAGGCTTAAACATTGTACTTACATACAGCGCAAACAAACATGATATTAAGGTTGATCTTTACAAATTTATAAGAAAAAATAAACTAAAGTCATTTTTTACAGAAATAGAAAGTCAAAACTGCTCATGCTCTGAAAGTAGTGCAAATCAAAATATTGAATTCAAACCAATTAGAAATAGATGTGAGAAATTGACTGTTTGGTTTGAATTCAATATACTGAAAATGTCTTTAGTTTGATTTTATTGATATCTTTGATGTGTATATTTTAAATAGTTTTATCATTGGGCATGTGAACATTTGTACATGCTCTGATGCCCTTGGGCCAAGTTGGCGCTTAAGAATTTAAAAAAAAAATACTTCTTTCATACATTTGTATTGGAGGACATCAATAGAATACAAGATACTTTCAGCAGAATTAGCGTTAGTGAACAGAATGCAACTCACAGTACTGTGCTACTATTAAAATATGCCAGCCCAAACACTGGCTACAGAAACCTTGTACAGCGCTCTGCTGCTCTTGAACTAGGTCCAGGATTTTAACAATTAAATTTGTGAAATCTCTATATTGCGATCAGAAAATTGCTGTCCGTCCATTAGTATTACAGAATACAGAAGATGGGGCTGAACCCTCCAGACAACTTGGGGACACAAACACTTATTTGAAATTAGACACAGATCCCACTCATGAAATCCAAAGGGCAATAAACTACATTCTCGAACAAGCTTAACAAAATGACTGTATAATCAAAATACCTGGATGTTTTCCATATACATACAACATCTCCCAAAGTACCCATTTTCTATCTATTACCAAAGATTCACAAAGCTATGGAGAAACCAACGGGGAACCTATAGACTCGGCCATGAATGCCATTTTGCAGCCTTTGGGGCAATGTGAAGATTACCTTCTACAACCCTTGTTACAAGGGTCATCTTATTAAAGATACATTTTTGAAATTACAAAGAATTACGGTGGATGACAATATAATCTTGTTCACAATCGATGCAAACAAATAGCTATACCTCCATTCACCATAACTGAGGTTTGGAAGCTGTAGAGTGGTAACTGCTACAACAAGATGAGATTAAATGTATTATGCAGCTTTTAACATTTATCTCAGAGAATTCATATTTCACATACAAACATCAGTTCCTTCTACAGATTTCCGGTACCTCAATAGAGGAAACCACAACCTCCTCATATGCTTTATGTATACATTTGAAAGGGATCACATACTCAAACATCCAGTTTGGCATACATAGATACATTTCTGTGGCAGATACATAGATGTCGTCTTTTGTATATGAAGAGGTTCTCTTGATATCTTGCAGAACCCTTTTTGCTATTTAAGTCATAAATGATCGCATACAATTTACCATAACAATAGGTAATCCCAGAGTACAATTTCTGGATGTTAACATACTGCCACACGTGGGGAGATCTGAAACCAATATTTATCGGAAAACATCAGACAGGAACAATCCATTACACAGGCTAAGCTTCCATCCTCCCGCTACAATTTAAAGGTTCTCCTATAGCCAAATATTAAGGGTTAAACGAATAGTCTGTGATGAACATGTAAGTATCAACCAATTGGAAGAGAAGCTCTTGATATATTTCGTACAAGGGGATATTAGACTGAGGAGTTCGAACAATCTATGGATAGAGTAACATTGAAGACCAGACACACATTATTGAATGACACATTGACATGAGATGCACGTACATCAGTATTTGAAACACAATGCATGAAGATTAAAAAACTATTGTCTGGGGGAAATTCTCCCGGGGGTCGGCTGGGCCACCCGCGGACCTCCGGGCAGGGAGGCCCCAACTCCTCCCGCGTATCCCAAAAATGAGTATGAGGCACACACAAGAAGCAAGGTGGTTCTGTGGTTTTTTAAACAACGGCAGGGATGGGTCTAGGATCGTACGCGTCCGTCCTGACTCTCGAAATTTGTGGGGCTTGCAGGCCCTTTTTGCCTCAGTATGACGCGCTACTTGCGTCACCTGGGAAAGTTAGCAAAAAACCTATCGCCACTCTGGATTGGTTCCTCGAGTGGTAGGGTTAGTATAGCATACGTATAGAGAACGCTGTTAGTGGTTAAGGGTCAGTCAGGTGGTATACTTGGGTTGTCCCTTCTATTAGATACATGAAAATTGTTACACGAAGACCCCTAATGATTGGCTAATGTTAATGGCGTCAGTGATGAGTGCCCCATGTTCCGATTGGACCACTCGCAAGCCCCCCAGCCTGGGACCATCGTTGTTCCCAGCTTGCGGTGTACCTGTCATTTGCAACAATATGTAACTATGTGTTTATGCAGACAATGCGTGGATTTGCTCATATGCTTGAGAGCAGACTATTCCCACCGCTGTAGGTGTCCATTGGGTCATTTCATTGTTGCAGCTTGTGTCTCAAACGTGGGACCCAGGCGACTTCTCCCTCCTGGGTCTGGCACCCTGTCAGGTTCGGCTTGGTCACGCGAGGAGAGACCGTGGTTGAGGCAGAATTCTGCACATTTAAAGTTGTATTTGCCTCTGCGTGTCTGGCTTAGTTTGCAGGTCTGACCTTGGCTTCGGCTTGTGGCATGCGAGTTGCAACATTGCCCCCTTGGCTGTCAGTTCTCGCTGGGCTCATTCTGCAGGGTCAGCAATTGTACTCTTGCTCGTTCAATGTTCGTGGAGGCTCTTGCTTGCGGCCTACTTGGGCTTGGTACATGGGTGGGGATGTTCAATGTACGGCACTTTAAGTTACAGTATCATATTGCTTCATCTCCAGTGTCATGTCTTCGTTGCATTTCTTATCACAATACATGGGTTAGGGGAAGCGTCAGCAAGCATTTTAGATGAGTTCTTTGTGCGTCTTGCGTTTCTGCATTTTGAAAAACCTATGTGATAAATAATAAAGATGCGCGTCAGTGGGTGTGTTCGTCACCTATGTCATAGCACTGAATATGTTCTTCGTGTGGTGTGGGAGTGTCCAGTGTGCATGGTTGCACGGGTGTTCTGACCGTTGGCTAGGTCGTCATGGCATCTCTAACGATGTGTTTATTTACTGTTGAATGGTTTAGTCGAGCTCATCCATGCCACAGGTGTCGGCTTGAGCAGGGCAGGCTGGTGGGCAGGCTGGTGGGCAGGCTGGTGGGCAGGCTGGTGGGCACATCCGTATGTTCCTGTACCAGGGTATTTGGTCGTCTGGTAGATAGGCAAATTCCTCTTGTGGCGGGTGTCTGGGCCGTGATCCTCTAGGCCAGGGGCGCGAGGGGATTGGGGGGGGGGAGTCTTTTGTCCCATTCTCCCACTTCAATCCCCCCTCTGGTCGACTTGTCGACCACAAACATATCTTTTTCCTTATCTCCTCTTACTCTTCATATTTTAGTTATTCCTCCCAGGTGTCCATAGTGGTTGACATGATCTTCAAATGACCAATACATATACACACACCTTCCTCCAGGTGTGCAGTATACCCATTTCCCGATGTAGCTCCTCGGGTTCCTTGGGTTTTCGAGCTTCACGGATGGCGGGTCTAGGTGGTTGGTGATGATCTGTTTGCGTAGTTTTTCTCTTTCTTTTATTATTGTGTCTGTGTGCTGGCCATCATCAGTCGGCATCAAGGGGTGCATACCAACCATGTCGATCATTTCGTCTGTAGTGCGTGCTTTCCGGGCTTTCCAAAACCTTATTATGATCAGTGCAGCTCCAGCCAGTATTATACATCCAACTATAATCTTCAGTCCGTCCGACAGCCACGATGGCATCCATGACCATAACATTGAAAACCAGCCGTCATCCTTCTTCACTCCTTTACTTTCTTCCATCATTTTGGAGTGCATCTGGGCCAGTTGTGATACTGCTTCTGTGAGTGTACCATTGTCAGCATCGTTAGCAGGAATAAATGTGCAGCATGATTGTCCTATCTTTGCGCAAACTCCTCCTTCCATTGCTCTAAGGAGATCTAATACGTATCTGTTCTGTAGTGCTACCATCCTCACTGCTCGCAGTTCCTCTTTTATTTCGATGAATCCATTTACTGTAGAATTGATTGTCATCATCAGCTCCCATCGTGTTATCTGGAGCCATTTTGCGTTTGCGTAAGCTTGTAGTCCCAGATGTATTATTGACGAGAAAAACATTGCTGCTCTGCTGAATAGTCTGTGTTCTGGTGGGATTGAAGTGAGTGCTGTTTCCGATCTTCCCCATAGGTAATTTCCTGTCAGAGGTTCTCCTTTTCTCTTTTCCCTATTCAGGACATTATTGTTGTTGTTGTTTTCTTTCTCTGACCCCTTCTGAGGTTGTACAGATCTCCTCTTCCTCTTGTTTCCTTCATCCATTTTGGGGAAGTTCGCCATGTTCACATGTTTCTGGGGCACCACTAGTGATGGTACATTAATGTGTACCATTGTGCATATTCCGTTCCACAGAGGGGGCAGTGTGTGGTATGCCTTGTTTCCGCAGGCCCAGTAGTTGTCCATTAATACTGCTGTTCCTGCTCCCCCCTCAGGTAACTCTATCACGCTGGCACAGTTGGTGTTGTATCCCACGTCCACTTCTCCTCTATGTTGGTAGCATATCTTAGGTGCAGACAGCGGCAGTATGCTCATTGGGTCTTCATCCTTCTCCATCCACGTTAGCATGGGTACGTACTTGCCCCAAATCGTCCAACATCTGTTATTGTGTTCATCAATAGTGGTAATATTTTCTCTTGTTACCATGTTGCTGCCAACCACTCCTATTTCCCATTTGTTGTCCAGGTACACCTTCCCTGTTATTGTTACCAGTGGTCTTTCCCAACATCCTTGTGTACCAGGAACTTCAGTGGCGTACCAGTCACATGGCAGGTATTGTAGTGTTACTTTCTCCGTTTCTCCTTTTTCAGGACCATTTGTCGTGTATCTGAATGCTTCAGCGTGCAAACTGCTCTTGTGGTAACTCAAATAAGTCTTGAGGAAGTTGTTTTCGTATGGATATGTGTCTCGCGTTTTCCACACCAGTCTCACCACCGTCCCTTGAAATCGCCCTCTCGTTTGGAATAGTGCCAGGTATATTATACATCGTGCTATCTTCTCATCTATTTCTGTGGCAACGAATGTTCGAGAAGCACTCATGGCGTATGGGATCAATGATTAGACGTAGCAGCTGTCTTCTGTTGTCTGCTTACTATTTGGGTCATGTGTTGGTACCACATGTTGTTCGAGACGTGTGCTGAATCTGTTATGTAATTATCAATGCCTTTATTATCTGAGTATGTGCTGTGTTTAACTCTATTTCCCTTATGTGGAGGTTTGCTAGTACCACCTGACATAACACCTGTTGCAGCCTTGGTGGGGGTACATTAGGTTTAGGTGCAGCCGAAATATTGATAGCGTAACTTTTCTGCCATACAGAGGCAGCCAAAAAACCAGTGATCATCAAAACCCCTATCATCTTTATTACAAAAGCTAGTCTCACCGGCATTTTGCTCTTACCTTGCTGCAGTCCAGCAGCTTATTCTTGCGACGTTAAAGTTGCCCGCCTGAAAATTCTCAAGAAGCTTGTTATTATTGTTACTTGTTGTTGTCAAGCCCTCCCTATCAAGTAGTCGTTCAGTGCCCAGGCGAAGAGCTGTTCCCACACCAGTCTAAGCAATCTGTCTCTTAGGGCAGGTAAGTGCTGGTGAAGATGGGGCATTGATTGTTCTATGGCCAAGATAAATGCGGTGTAGTAAACACGTATCCTACTTCTTTTTAGGTACTTTGGCCTTTTTATGTAATATACAAATTGGTGTGATAGAGCTTCAGGGTAATTATCGTCTGAGGGTAGCATCTACTCCTGGGCAATGTACGCTGTTAGTTATCTATTTTCTTAGCAATACAATAATACACGGTACCTGCATGTGCGAGAAAGAAAAAAAAAGAGAACATACAAGTGTTTACATGTGTATATGTGCAAAACAATGTCCTTCAATTGGGTGGTGGCCGTAGTGGGTAGGGGGTTTGTGGGCAGAGTGTTTGGGGCTCAACTGCCGGAAGTCTCTTTGCTTTTTGATCATGTGACCATGGGGTGGGCGGTATGGGAATTACCAGTTTCTATTTCACTACTTGTCTCTGGGTATTCTGGGGGGTTGCAGGGTATGGAGACACTGAGGTCGTCAGCTGTGGTAGACGTCTCTTTCTCCGTAGGTGACGCTGTCGTTGTTCTTCCAATTGCCCTGTCATTGACGCTAGGGCGGGTCTGGAGTTTGCAGATCTTCACGTCGTGTAGGTGATTCCAAGCACGTTTCTCCTGCAATTTTACTGCTCTCGTAGATACCTCCTCTACCAGGTGGGGGCCAGTGAAGCGTGGGCTGTTCCACTTTCTATTGAAATTGCGGAGTAGCACGTGGTCACCTTTAGCAATTTTGCACAGTTTTTCCTTTTCCAATTCTTTATCCGCGTCTTCTTGTTGATCACTCTTAGACCCGCCCCGCGTGCGCTCGAGCTGTTGAGACACAAACACTACACTAGTAATCAAAGAAGACACATATTGGTACATTTCATCACCAAGAACAGTTGCAGTGTTTTCATAGTCTGTGAATGCTCTTGATGTTGGCGTTAGAGGAAGGCGCATTTGACGTCCGGTCACCACCTCATGAGGAGTGAAGTGGTGGTCGGAGCCTGGTCTATTCCTTAGCTCAAATAGAGCCAGTGGAAGGCAATACAACCAACTCTTCTTTGTCGTTTGCTGTATCTTTGCAATTGCCTCCTTCAATAGGCCATTCAGGCGTTCGCATATACCGTTGGCCTGCGGGTGATATGCACACGCAAATTTATGCTTGATGTTCAATAAGGATGTGATGTGCTGAAACATTTCATTAGCGAAATGCGGGCCGTTATCCGACCGCAGTACTTAGCACACTCCCCACCTGGGGAAAACCTCTCTCACTAGAAATTTGGCTGCTCTAAATGCATCTGGATGTGAGCAGGGTCCTGCCTCAATCCACCTGGAGAGTGGGCATTCCACTACAATCATATACCTATTTCCTTGACATACGTTGATCATATCAACGTAATCAATATGGATGTGCAGGAATGGTCCCTCTGGCCGGGGTATAGTACCTTTTATCACTTTCAGCGTGTGACAGGACGTAAACTGTTGACATGTGAGACAATTGCTGATAAATTTTGTCACATGGGAATTTAACTCGGGACAGAACCAATCTTCCCTAATTCGTGCTGCAATAACTTCCTTGCCTGTGTGGGCTGGGTGGTGGAGTTGACTCAGGGCGGTGTTCAATAGTGCCAATGGCATTACCATCTTTCCAGTGTTACCCTGACGCCATAGTGTGTCAGTTGGCGACATTGTACATCCTCTTTTTACCCATATTTCCTTTTCTGCCATTGGTGCAGCCGCTTGTAACTCCATTATTTGTGTGGCTGGGAGATGAGTGTACCCTTCTCTCATCAACATCTCTTTAGCTATCCCCCTCCCTCTCCCTCTCTCTGACTCTGGGGGGGTTCCATATCTCACCAAAATATGCGGCATACTTCGCATGTGCGTCTGCTGCTGCATTTCCTTTTGAGATATGATCTTCTCCGTTAGTGTGTGCAAGACATTTGACCAAAGCTAGTTCTTGGGGATCGTTTATTACTTCAATTAGCTCAGCTAATAAGAGAGCATGTTGCACTGGGGTCCGTCAGCTCTCCTGAACCCTCTTCTCCTCCATTTTGTCAATCCTGAGTGGACAGTAGACGTGACATATGCGCTATCAGAATATATAGTAACTCTTTTGTCAAAGCTTTCCTTCAACGCCAAGATCAATGCAACCAATTCTGCTGCTTGAGCAGAGTAATGTTGTGGTAATTGTACACATTTCACTGCCACACACACCAAATCCTCTGTCATTTTTACAACTGCTGCCCCAGTTCTCCTTATCCCATCACTCTGGTCTATTGTTGATGATCCAACAATGAACAAGAGCTCTCCTCCATTTAGCGCATCCTCTTCAACTTTTCTAGTACATGAGTACATCTCAGTAGTCTGCGTACAATCATGAGCATAGTCGCCTTCCTCAATAACTTCCGCTATAAACCTTGCAGGATTAACTGTGCTGCATCTAACAATTGATAATTCTGGCCTAGATAAGATCTCATAACCTGACGCCCTCTGCGTGGTTAGTGTGGACTTAGGCTTGTTCAATATTGCAAATACCGCATGTTCCACAAATAGTGTGGTTGGGCACCCCATTGTAAAAGATGATGATTTCTCAACCGCGAAGGCAGCTGCGGCGAGACCTTGTTCGCAAGGGAAATGACCTAACATAACAGGATCCAAGTGGCCGCTGTAAAATGCCACTGGTTTGTATCCCATGCTTGTTTTTTGAGCCAACACTGCTTTCATTACTGCTGAGTCGCAATGTGAAAATATAAAGAATTGTCGTTCATAATCTGGGGTGGCCAGCACTGGAGCAGTTGATATTGCGTCTTTCAGTTCATCAAAGGCCTCTTTCATTTCCCCTGTCCACCCCAATTTTTTCTCCCCTTTGTTAGCTTCTCGCAATGCTTCAAGTAGGGGTCCTATGTATGAGCTGTAATCAAATACCCATGCTCTACAGTAGTTGCACAATCCCAGGAACTGCTGCAGCTCCCTTACTGTTTGTGGCAATGGCGTTTTTGATATAGCCTGTGCTCTTTGTGGTGCAATCTTTCTTCCGTGTTGGGATATCAGCTGACCAATGTATAATACCTGTTCCTGACAGTACTGTAACTTTTCTTTGTCTACCTTGTAACCCTTTTCAGCCAATATTGTCAGCATCTTCAATGAGTCCTCCCTGCATTTATTTTTGCTTGTGCTGCAAATTATTATGTCGTCAACATATTGCAACACTTTGCTTTCCAAATCAATGTTTCCCAAGTCCATCTGTATTACTCTGTTGAAAATTGAAGGTGACTCGCAGTACCCTTGTGGCAATCTGGTGTGCTTCCATTTTGTGTTTCTGTACGTGAAGCTTGTCAGATCTTGTGAATCTGGATGTAGGGGTATTGAGAAAAAAGCATTTTTGAGGACAATCACTGTAAATCGTGATGCCTCTGCAGGAATTCCACACAATATTGTGGCCGAGTTTGCTGCTATGGGGTATTCTGCTTCCACTATATTGTTCAAGGGTCTGAGGTCCTGGATGAAACGCCAAGACCCCCCTTTAGCTTTGCGCACTGGATATACGGCTGTGTTACATGGTGATTCTGGTGGTACCAATATGCCATTATTTATAAGGGCCGTTATTGTTTCATATATGCCCTCATCTGCCTCTTTTGATAGGGGGTATTGTTTCACTCTAGGGAGTATTGCACCTTTTTTCAATTTAATTCTTACTCCCCCTATACTTCTTATACACCCTACGTCATAGGGACTAGTGGTCCACAATGACGTTGGAACTTTTGCCATATCCTCTTCAAGAAAGGGAACTGGGGTGGATGTGGGTGCTTCAAGTGCCATTGCAATTTTCTGTGCCCCTTGTTTGTATGTCACTTTTAGCCATATATCTACACTCATCATAAATACCATTTCACCTTCTTCCTTTTCTTCTGAAAAGAGCTCTTCGTCTGATACCTGGGTGAGCCTGCATCCCTCAGCTAGGGCTATCACTGCCCTCCATGCTCTTCCTTCCCTGTCCTGGGCATGTACTGCGATGTAATCAGCAGTCGCTATAATGCTTTCCATGCTCACTGAAATCACCTTTCCCTCTGGTTCATTGGCTGGTGTTTCTGGTCTAAAAAAATAGGCTGTCGGCCTCCTCCAGATCTTGCCTTCTATTCCTGGCATCCATGCAAATGCCATGTCTGTTCCGTACTGGAACAGTTCGCCATCTACTGGCTCGGCCCTAATCACTGTCTGCCCACAGTATGCTTGCATAATGTGTCGTGCAGTGAGCATGTTGATTCCAGGAGTGGAACAAATTATGCCGTCCTCCGTGAAGGAGATTGTCATATTCAACCTGCTCATTATGTCTCTCCCGAGTATGTTTACTGGTGAGTCTCTTGAGTATAAAAGTGGGACGGACATGTCATAATCCCCTATCGATAAGGGGATGTTATCAGTAAAGGGAACCAACCCCCTAGCCCCAGAGAATCCTTGGGTGTTCATGGCCTCACCTGGCATCTTAAATTTACCTTCCCTTATGCAAGACCGGGTCGCCCCGGTGTCAACAAGGAATGATCATTTTTTGTCACCTATCGTTACCTCTATGCGTGGTTCCTCTGCACTATTAGGTGTTACCGACAGGATGGGACACACCAAGGCCGTCTGTGGGCTGTCCTATTGTGGGTATAATGATTGACCACTTCCGGTGTAAGGGTTGTGTCCCAGGACTGTCACCCTTCCCAGTTGTGTTTGCTGTAGCTGTGTATTGGTAGATGTTATTTTATGATCTTGAATTTGAGCAGGTTGCTGTACTTGCTGCACTTGAGGTTGTTGTGTTATCGCTACCTGTTGTTGTGGTAGTGAATATGTCTGTGGCTGTTGTGTTACTAGTTGTTGCTGCACATTTCCCGGCAGCAGTGCCTGCTGTTGTTGGTGGCCTTGCCGTTCCCTTGTAGGCCCTTGTTGTCCATGTTCTCCCCATGCTGGTGTGCCGGGTCTCATTCTACATGTGCGTGACATATGTCCCAATAATCCACAAATCCAACATACCGGTGGTTCCCTGGTCTGCCATGGGAAATTCCCTGAATTGTCCTGGTATACTGGTTGCCCAGTGGGGTAGAAGCTTCTGAATCCCCCCCTTGCTGTTGTGTGTTATAGCCGTATGCCCTCCCCCTCATCATTCCTCCCCTCCCCCTGTTATAATTATAATATCCAGCACCTGATGTTGAGTATCCTCCTCCCATGTTAGTCGTGTATGGTGGGGGTGGTGGCAGCTGTTGTGCTACAATCTGTGGTGATTGTATTTGGGAGGGATCTTGTGCAGCCACTACTTGCGTGGGGTTTTGTGTCATTGTTGTAGGTGTAGTTATTAGTGCACCTTCGATCGTGTATTTAGTAAGTTTTTTCTGCACCAATTTAGCCTCTTCCGCTTTTCTATCCTCTTCCTTTTGTTTCATCTTTTCTTGCCATGTCCTACAATGATGTACTATCGTCAGTTGTATTTCTGGCCATGCTTTTGCTTCCATCCCCACTACTTTCTTCAGTTGTTTCTGTACTGCTTCTGGGAGCCCTTGTATTAGTATATGATAGAATATTGCTGGTGTTTTGTCCCATTGTTCTCTAGTTTCCATACGCCACTTCTCTTGAATTTCCTGAATATAATCAACAGGATCTTCATTCTCACGCATCTTGCGTGATGTAATCGCTCCTATGTCTGATGTGTCTGGTTACTGTACCCTCAGCGCTTGCCATAATGCATGTCTGCAATTTGCGAATGGTGCCCCATCGTGTGATGTGTTTGTTATTGTGACTCCGGGGAAGCCTGCTCTCTTCCAGATGTCATCTGCTGCATCCCCAATATTGATATTAGGAGGCCCTTTACATCTCCTACTGCCAGTTTCTGTCCTGCGGTGTGTTTTTCCATTTCATATATCCATTTCCCCGCGCCCCCACTTAATGATGGGAGCCTGCACTTTATATTTTCCTTGTCTGCATGTTTCCAAGGGACGTATTGTGGTCTAACCCCTCCCCTCTCCAAGAGTGGCATTAGGTTGTGTCATGTCTGACCCCCTGGGTTCCCCGGAGTCGAATCCGTGTACCCCTCCTCTTCTTCTGTGTCATCTACATCGTGTTATGTCCATATTTCCCCTGCTCGTAACTGTTTCTCCTCCATCTCTTCCCCTTCTTTTATCATTTGCTTTATTGAATGTGGGCGTGTGTATTCGTTCTTCCTGCCTGCGTCCAGGGAGGTCTCTAAGCCTACCTGCGTAGGGTGTTAGTTCGTGCGGGGCGGGTGCGGGTGTAGGTGGGCATGTTGTATGGGATGAGTGTGGGGTGGTGGAGCATGTTGGACGGGATGATGAAGGTGCAGCTGCACGTGTCTGCCTTCCCGCCATTCCTGGTTCTTCTCCCTCACTTCCCCCCAGTTCTTCCTTTCTTCTGCAGGCCCATGGTGACTCCCTGTTTGTCCGGGTGATGTACAATTTATCTAAGCTTTCCCTTTCCCTATTTCTTCCTTCCTTCTCCATTCCTTCTTCTTCCTCACTACAAAAGTCATCCAGGAGTGACAACCCCCAATCTGTCTTTTTCCCCCTAATCATTACTGTTTTTAAGTCTATTAAATCCGTTCCTCCCGTTTCTTCTATACCAATTGCTCCCCTTTGTGCTGATGTTGTTGCTACTTCTGTGTCTCTGCGTACATATCTCCTTACTTCTCTCTCCCCTTCTTTTTTCTCCGCTATTTCACTACCAATTTCCTCTCTTTTCTTTATTAATTCCTCCATTACTTCACTACTCATCTTTTCCAATATCCTTTCCTCTTCTCTCTTTCTTTCCCATCTATCTCTTTCCCGCTCTAATATGCTTTCTATCATCCTCCCTTCTTCGTATTTCTTGTTCGTTTCTGATAGTATTCTCCTCTTCCATATTTCCATTTCTTATTCTTTCTCTTCTTCCTCTCTTTTCTTGTCGCGCTGTGCTGCTCGGGATACCCTTTCTGCTACTGCCTTTACTCTATCAGCTTCTCTCTTTCGCTCTTCAGTTCGTTCCCTCATTTTTTCCAACTCATTCTTACTTTCCTTCCTTTCCCGTGCTCTCTCTCTTTCCTCTCTCTCAAGCTGCTTGATCAGGGCATTTTGCTCATTCCTTAATTCTGCTAACCGTTCCTCCAAAATCTCTTCCTTTTCTCGTGACAGCTCTTCCTCCTTTCTTTTTCCCCCTTCCCCTTTCATCTCGCTCTTTCTCTCATTATCCTCGTCCATTTTCTTTATTACCTCCTTCTCTTCTCCTGTTAATGAACCTCGTAATTTTAATAATACCTGCGCAGCTACCCACTCATCATGTCCTATTGCTGAGATTTGTTCTTCGCTAGTCCTCCCCTCCCCTGCGGGCATCTTCGTATAAGTTTGCCCCGCCGTACTTGTCTGCTCCCGTCCCGTGTGGCCACCTGTAGCTGTATATGGTGGTGGGCTGTATGCCGGGTTCGAGTACCCCTCAGCTGCCCTTAATTGTTCTCTCACTATTTCTCGTAGTTCAGTTAGAGGATATAACCCCCCTTCCTCTTTTTTCACTACTTTCGCTAGGGGCATGTCGTCCCTCTGTTCCTTTTTTACTTCTTTTTCGTGTAGGTTGCTACTCTTTTCTCCTCCCTCTTGTCCGTTCCCCGTGCACTGTGTGCCTTCACTCTCTTTTTCCCCATTCTCTTCTTCCTCCTTAATCTTCTTTTCTTCCTTTGTTTCCCCCATAATGAACATTCCGTTTGGTCCTGGTCGGGACCCCTGGAACATTCTCCATAAGTTAAACACCTCCACGTGGTGTGTCAACTTCTTCCCCTTGTATGTGTTATGCAGATGCGTTAATAGTGAGTGTTGGGTATATGGGTCAAAACTGCCATTAGGCGGCCATGGTGTCGTCATTTTGTTGTCCGTCCCCTGTGTCCATTCTATGCTGTATTTGATCAGTTTCTCCCTATGGGGTGACAGTGTTTTACATATGTGCTGTAGCGGGGTAGGGAGGGTGTTCCCCCACCCCCCACACCTGACCCGTATGACATAGTAGCACTAACTTGTTATCCTCCCTCTATACGGTAGCCGATATCTTGCTAATAATGTACGCTATACAATTTCAGATGTTTTACCTGGCCCCGTAATTTTGGGGACTTGCGATTGTCCGCTAAAAGAAAATAGTAAAATATAGCATTTGCATTTTGTATATTCTTTTCTCTCTTTTCTTCCTTCCCCTAACACCTTTACGGCCCCCTACGGCCGAGGCGCACGTAGCCCCCTGCGGCTGCATGCCCTGTGTGACGTTCTTATATAGCCGTCCCACTTTATTTCACCCCTCCTCCTCTTTCTTCACTTGTCGTGGCCGGCGTTCTCCGTGCGCGGCCACGTCCTTCGCTTCACCTTGCCCCGATCTAATTGTTACCGTTCATCTCAGTCTCCACTCCCTTACCATTATCCTCTTCCCCACCCCTCTCCAAAAGATGCCTTGTGCTCGAGATATCCTATGAAAGCCCTACTGGTGACGTCACCGACCTCTTCCGAAACTACCGGTAAGTTCTTTACAGGTTTTTTTTTTTCTTTTTAAAAGTTTGAAATAAGTTTGCAATCTACCCCCATTAACCCCACAGCTGTCCTCTTGTCACGCCTGGAACAAGGTAATCAACAATATAATCAGACTGCGCACGCTGCGTCGCCTCGCGTGTGATACGCCCCTCGACAGGAGGGCTTAACCAGCTAATTATCTTCCATATTAGGCAACCAGCTAGCTACCGCCTACAGGGAAACGTCATCTATCTATCGAGTTTTCTGCTCGAACAATGGGGATCCTCATCTACTCATTGATCAATAATCGCCAATTCGTAGGAAACCGCACACACACACACCTTTGCAGGTGGTCGCGACCTAGGCCAATCAGTGTCTACGAGCGGCTGCACGTGATGTTTTCGTGCTCCGCCACCTCCTTCTTCGTAACGTAGCGGACTGCTCTGGCACTTGCCCAGCCACCATTCACTTCACCGTCAACACTAATTTATCAAACCTTTGCCGCGCACCTGTGTAAAACCTCCGACCTCCCGTATTCTAATCCTCCCCCCTCCCTCACAATTTCACATTGCTTGTTGGGCATGGCATACTCACAAAGTTCTCTTGATGCGGGGCCGCTCGACTGCGTGCACCCCTCCAAGCGGCTCGCCACCTCCCCTCGTCTCGACCACGTCCGGACAATCACCAACCGCGGGCGGGATACTTTTCAAGCGGCTCCCGAAGGCCAATATCCGGATTGCGCTGTCCGGTCTTCTCGCAGTTCCGCGATGGTCCTGTAGTCCTCAAAAGGGGGCAGCGGCAGAGGTGGCCGCGCCGCCGGGCCTCCTCGCAACGAGAGCACTCGGAAAAATAAAATAAAAGCAGATCTTAAACAGATCTCAGCAGTGCCCCCCCAAAGGGGAATGACATATAAAAATATATAAAATCCATTATATATACATAACCTGCTAAAGTGCTAATACATAGTGCAAATCTAGGCTGCATTCTCATACAGTGATGTTAATATGCTTTTCTTTTCGTTCAGAGATGTAAAAGACATTACATTAAAACTTCCATTGTTTAATCTTATGTCAAGGTATTAGGTACATACAATATATATATATTACACGGCCCACGGTAGTGGCCGTGTAATTATGGTTAAGTTGGTAATCCCATAGGAAGAGCACTTTTTGGGCGGTTTATAACTTTGCTCCCCCTGAACGAATCCACACCAAACTTTGCAAAAAAAGTATATGGCCCACTCTGAATTTGTTTGCAAAGTTTAGTGAGGTTTGGTCCAGTGGGGGTGGGGGGATGGCAAAGTTATAGGGGGGGGTCACAATTTTTTTTTTTCCCCATAGAGTGAATGGGAAGAGCTCACACCTACAGCTCAAACCGCTGGACGGATGTTCACAGAATGTGCAGCAGGAGCAGCGGATTGGTCCCAAAAGCGTGCTTTTGTAAATTTGGTGGAAATCCGTCCAGTAGTTTTTTTAAAAAATGACCAAAAAGTAGGTCTAACAAAAATTAGTGATATCTATGTCCGCTACGGACATGCAACGTGTTCGCTGATTGGTTGGCGTGAAGCGTGAGGTGCATCAGATTTTTTAAACCACCTGCCATCTTGGATTTGCTGACATCAGCCGGTGTCCGCGGACATCGCGGCAAAAACATATTAAAAAACACAACATTGCACTTGTCAAACTTATCAAATAATCTCTGGGGAGGTGAGGGGTGATGAGGATGGGATGGAATATGGCTGCAAGAAGCAAAGAAATTGGTGTTTTTCGCTGCGAAAGTCCGTGAACAGTTCAGATGTTCGCGAACAGTCCTGTTAAAGTTCGCGGACACCTCTGCATTACTGGTTTGGTGAAAAGCAGTTCTTGGATTGCTTATAACTTTGGCACCACTTAATGGAACTGTATGTAATTTTGCAATTATATTCCTGACCTGTTCCCGAATGAGTTTGCACGGTTTGGTGAGATTCTGACAAGAGGGGGGCAAAATTAGAGGGTGGGGCCCAAAATAATGTAAATGCTTATAAATGAGGTGCCATTTAACGAATATACACTTAATTTTGCAAACTGATAGTAAATCTACATATAAATGTTTTCGCGAAGTTTGGTGGAATTTTGTCAAGAGGCGGCAGAATTAGAGTGGGGGTCCCAAAATATTGTAAAGGCTTATAAATGTGGTGACATTTGACAAATCTACACAAAGGTTTGCAAAAAGATTATAGATCTAGATATAAATGTTTTCGTAAAGTCTGAATGGATTTTGTCAAGTGGGGGCAAGGTTATATGACGATTGTATGTGCATCATTTGACACTTTTGAAAAAATAAAACATGGGTGGATTTCCAGCAAACTTGTGTAAGGAGCATTGATAAGGACCTGAAGGCATGGTTTTGCAAATGTGCCTGTGTTTTATTTTTTGACCAGTGTCATAATGTAGGTACAAAAAATAGTGATATACCTTTGGTGACTGAGGTGTAGCCTGTGGCCATGTGCAGTGGCCAGATTGTCCGGGTCATGGAATAAGGTAATGATCCGGACAATCAGGCTACTGGCCATGACCACGAGGGACAACACATGGGGTTAAAGTGGCCATGTCCACCTGGGACTGGCTTTGTGGTAAAGTTATTTGAAATTGGGATAGGTTTGAAAGGGAAGAAAAATGTGCTTGTGGTAATATGGTCATAGGGTTCTCTTTTCGCCTTCTGTAGGCAGCCATGGAAAGCGAAGAGGGGCCCTCTATGGAACCCTGCCTTCCCTTTCCATGGAGGCCATCTTGGAAAAGGATTTTCCTTCCTACACCGGGACGCCTGCGGTGTCCTGGTGTAGGAAGACAAATCTTTTTTTTTAGCACCCCGGGTTCCCACTTTGGGAATCTTTTTTTTTTTCTATTCATTTATTTACAGAGTATTTACAAGTTAAACAATACAGCACATCAAACCATAACAATATATACACAAGTTCACTCAATTGAAATTAAAATATAAAGGCTAAAAAAGGTCATTAAACTTGCCCCAGACCTTTTCATAAAGAGGAAGTTTACACTTCAATTTATAGATCAGCTTTTCGATATTTGAAAGTTTATGCATTTCCTCAGTCCAGTCATCAATCAAAGGAGGAATCCTGCTCTTCCACCCCCGGAGAATCAGGCGTTTGGCCACAATGGCACCCCTAAAAAGACATTTTTTATTGGAAATACTGACATCACTAATTTCAGAATCATCCTCCAAAATCATCGTTTTGAAATCTAAATTGTGTTCCGTACCAGAAATCTGAGTACAAGCATCACAAACCTCAGACCAGAAACCCTGACAACTCCACAACATATGTTCCAACGAACCAACAACATGTCCACAACCCCAACAGTCATCATTATCCACCATACCTCTCAATTTTAACCTCTCAGGACACCAATAAGGTCGATTAAGTATCTTAATTTGCCGTGATCGTTTGGCCAAATTGAAAGAGCACAAGGAAACATTTTCACAAATACTTCGCCAACATTCAGGTGTGAGTTCAAAGCCTATCCTCAAACTCCAGACATTCCGCAAAGCATCATTATTACAGTGTTTAGAAACAATTTTTTTCTGCTCACAAAACCACATCCACCACCTCCCGTTGCAGCTAGAAAAATATCCAAATCAACCGTATCCGTCCAGTCAATGTCTCCTATTGACCTCTTCAAACGTCTTTAAGACGAATCCGTCAGGTCCCAACAGCCATATTTCTCCCTCAATTCATTAGCAGACATCCACCTACCATCCTTTCCAAGATCATCAATCATTCTAACGCCAGCAAAAAAACAATCAGGCCAAAAAATTGACTTGTTTCCTTCCTTAATTTTAGGATTTAGCCAAATAGATGCACGTAAACACCTGAAAGCATTCACACCTAATAGCATCAGTAGCTCACTCCAATTTGTGCATAAAGATGACGTAACAAATGATCTGCATCCCCTATCCTTAGAATTAGTCGTCAGTAACGCCTCCGGTCCAAGAGGACCAAAGGCAGTCGACTCTGCCAAAGCCCAATGATCTGGACATGTATTCAAAAAGGGAATGAATGAATATGAGGAAAAGGCTAAGTGGCAAGCCTTAAAATCCGGAACCCCCCAGCCCACCTTCGTGAACTGGGAGTTGCAGTTTCCAAATGGTAAGTCTCTGAGGTTTCCTAGCCCATAAGAACTCTTGCATAAGACGTTCCAAATCTTTCCAGTACCGTAAGCTAAGCAACCATAACTCGCGCCACCACCGTGCACTGCTAAGACTAACACCCAGGACATCAAAGATGACATCACAAATTGGTTGCTTAGCTTACCATAACTGGCGAATTTCAGGGGGTTTTCGGTTTTACTTGGAACCATAACGTCCCTTTAACAAAGTTTTTTCACTGAATTTCATAGGTTTTTAGTAGCGCAACTTAACAATAACGTCCCTTTAACAAAAATATGAAAACATATTTTTCATTGAATATATAAATATATATATATAAAAAGTCACATGCATGCAGGTACATCCTTCCACCTGTACTTTACTCTGTCAGAAATACACTCAAATTAAGGCAGTCAGAGACACTGCAACAGGCACACTCCACCTTGTGAAAACACACATAAATACAATAGGTTGTTCTTGCTCTCTCTCCATCACCAGGTCCAAGGCGTATTCCCCTTGCAGTTTTCTCTGCTTCCGTGAGTTGAAATATGCAGCAGACATTCCAAGAAAGTGCAACTTGGGAGCACCAAAAAAAGACATGTCCCCTCACCGTCTTTCGCTCTGAAATCCAAGTACAAACCCCATAGCCACCATCACCAGCAAGCCCCCGACCACGGCTTATTGTTGTGTCTGGCAGAGGCAGACTGGAAAACCAAGGTGTCTACTGTCTAACTGTAAGTCAGGGCAATAGAAGGTGGTGTGATGGGCAATTAAAGGGTGTGATTAGCAAGAAATTGGTGACTGAGCAATGTAGGGAAGGAGGTGCATGTAAGGGAAGAAGATTACATTAATAGTTAAAGGATGGAGGAAAAGGGGAACGGAGGTCTGAAAGTTAATTATAAATGACAGGAGGGCATTCAGAATGTGGTGCAAGGGACGGACACCGGAGGATGGTGGGTGTGGAAATTAGGATGAGACAGAGGTACACATCCAGAGTGGCAGGTAAGAAGCTTCACTGTTGCTGAGATCTTTGTCTAACCTGCATGCCACTGCACCAGATTATGGGACTCGCTTGACACCCCCTTTCTTTTTTCTGACTAATTTATGCATAATTTATTCATGAACATATGTTTCAATTCCTATTTCTCTTATATTGTTTCAGGTTGCTTTGTCATGTCACTTGGTGCTTTGAAAGTGCACACAATTGTAGAGACTAAGTTTATAATTACAATCTTCATTTCTTTTGCAGAGGTATTTGTCTCAGGTTACAGAGGCTCACCCTTTGTAGATACATTGGTGCTTTGAAAAACAGATTTCTTGAACAGTATATTAGTTTAGCCTTTGAATAACAACTTTGCATAAAGCATTTTTTGTTTCTATTATTGAAAATGGATTAGGAGAAGATTAAGTCTCCCCCCTGCTTTCTGAATTGAAAGCTGTGGAACCAAGCAGAGAGGGCTCAAATCCCCACCTTCCACACTCCATACATTATGTTATACTGAGCAGATCCATTTTCATCACTGTACCTTATTTTTCTTAACTATCTTAACTATCTGTAGAGAAAACCTCACTCATGTGGGTTTGAACTCTACATTGTTACTCTATAAATAATGTAAACAATGTATATTAAGCATACTGGTGAGAAGACATGATGACAAGCGAGACTCTTATGTTGTGGGGTGTGGGTACAAAGCGTGCAGGTATGGCTTTTCTGTTGTGGGCTATGGCGGTAGAAAGCTAGGCATGGGTCGTTTGCCGTGCCAGCGCATGTTTGACTTTAAGAGCAAACACAGACCTACCAATTCAGCAATGGATCTGCTCCACCAATGAATTCTCTAGCTCTGCCACCTCTTTACATTGTTCTTAAGCTAAAGATGAGATGGGAGGAGATCTAGCCTGCTGTCAAATTACAAACTAATGCATTGAAGACTGGGCTCAAATCCCAGCTTTCCCATTTCACCAATTATATTATCCAGGTGAAATAATTTGACTATGTTTGGTAAGTGGGAGAATTTCCAGGGGTCCAGGTTTCTAAGAAATCATAAACATAACTGAAACATATGTTACATAAAAGGAAAGCAATGCCAATAATGTAAACTTCAGAATGTGTGGGAGGAGGAGAGGTTTATATTGAGATTACTTGTTCTGGAAGTTGGGGCTGCTACACTGTGGGCTTGGGCCATTAACTCCCCTCCACCCGCACAGGCAAAATGTTGCCAGTCCTCCCCCACGTGCCCTTCTTCCCTCCATTTAGTTATCCAACTTTGTGTGACTCATGTACCACTCAGGTCTGGTCCCAGAAAAGACCAGGACAGATCATGAAGGTAATGAAAACCCAGCACAGAGCAGATATGCTGTAAATGTAACAGTACCAGGATACAGGGAGAAAATGGCCCCTGGAGAAGGAGGGCTGAGTGCCCGTGGACCCAAGAGCAAAAGGGGACCAGGTAGAAAACAGACCTCTTACGCCATGAAGCAAGGCACCTAAAATAACGAGGGTGAGGCAACATGGCACTCTCAAGGACAAACGAGGCACAAGAACATACGAGGCACTCTGCCACAGGGCAGACTAGGACAAAGCGGCAGTGTTGCTTCAGGAGGAGGAAACCGGAGCCAGTACAGACAAGGATAAGGAACACTAAATGAATATGACCACGAGGAACGGGGTTTCATAGCTTCTGCATCCTGCAATGGTGCCTGCTCGGAAAGTAGTTTATGTGGTCCTGCGCAAGCATACCGTCTGCTGCCACAATGATGCCCAGTAGGTACATTGGTGTAGTGTACCAGACATGTTCCATGATGTTGAGGAGTTACCATGTACCACTGAGAAATGCTCTCATAGACAGTGTACGTCACAGACAGTTTTCTAAACGATCAATGCGCTTCTGGCAGGGTACTGCGTCCTTTGCCACACACTTTATGAACATGGTCATAAATGTGTCAGTTCACCTTACCTTCCGTGTCGCACATAACTTGCCTGGTATGCAACAGTTCAAAAGTGGAATGGCAAGAGGACAGGGGGGTACTGGAGGAACAAGGCATCAGCATGTTAGACAGGATACCACATTGCATAGAAAACCACACCTTTGCACAGCTGCCTCAAATAGGCATGTGCCACCATTGGAAGAGCTACCACTGATTCAGAGTAAAGGATCAGCAGCAGCGTAACTCAGCCAAGCCACAGTCACATAAGTGCCAGATTCCTATTGGAGACCACCAAACAGTGCTACAACGGCCCAAGAAACTGCATCTATGTGTAATGCGAAAGGTGGCATGCTGGAAGGAGGGAAATAGCCCTTTGCCGAGGGGCAATACACCTTTGCACCGGCCCAGTTAAAAAAAGAGGTACTCATTTTACATCATACATGCGTGCAATATGATTTACATTTATTTTCACATGTTCAGAGAGATAGGTTACATCATTTGTCTTTTCGATTACATAAATCGCCACCATAGTTGTCTTAAAGCACTGAGCCTTGCCCATGTTGAGACAAGTTGTGACCGAGGCTAACCCAGGATGGCAGCCAGAAGTACAACACGATTCTACACGACACTTCCCTTACAAAGCAGAGATTATCTTTGCTGGGCAGGTACAAGTCAACTTATTGATAGAGGCTGTTCAATTATTTCAGCAAGATTAATAAGTGCCACAAATCACAAGCATTGTCTTACAAAATCACTCTGTTCTTCAGACCAATTTGCTTCAAAGACACCAACCTCTACTCGCGTCATTCACCTTTTTTGGACTATGCTGAGTTAAAGGAATATTCTAAACAAAAATAATAATTAAAGTCTCCCCTCAATGGTCTATTGAAAACTTTAAAATATAAACAGATGAGATGAACATGATCTCTGCCATCTGTATGTGTAATCCTTTGTGATTTCCCAAGTGACAAACTTAACTACAGACGGCCACTAACTTGGCAATGACTGAGACACTTGCTATGCTAAATAACCATCATAAAAGGACAAAAATGACAAAGTTACCATATTTGATAAAGCCTCATGAGATGTGTGCAATGCATCCAGTGGTATTATGGGCCACCCAGTACAGGCCAGTAAAGGATTTATCTGGGATTAAATGAATTTGTATAAAGGATTTTGTTAATTTTTCAATTGTCCCCTCAGTGGTGACTTTCTGTTTTAAGTTCTGTTGGACTCATCTTTGCATCGTAGTAGAGAGCACCGCCTAACAGTCTTGCTTAAGGGTAAAGCATAAACAGGCTGCAGCACATGCAAAACCAATATCATGGATGTCAAGATCACCTTTAAAATGTGTGGGTGCATGCCATGCCTACCATCATTTGATCTGCAGAAGCATACATAAAATAGATCACATCTCCTGAATTGTGTGTTGTGAATGGGTCAGGGACTTATACCTGTCAAGGGGCATAGGGACTCCTCTCAACCTGGAGCATGAGACCTACCAGCGTGCTCACTAAAGCAAGTGCTGTCCCCGAGGTGTGAGGAGGGTGCTGCAAGGGTAACAGTATCTGTCCTTTCTAGCAGTGCCTGGCTCACCCCATACATTCTGTGCCAATGTTTCTTTCCTCTCTACCAGGACTAGAGAGCCCAGAAGTCCTTACGGCGTAGGATGTAACACGCAACCCAACAGCAGGGCCACAGAGCAGTACATGCTTTAGGCTGGCAATCCAGAAGCTCCATCAACCCCCTGTCACTGCACAAATGAGAATTCATTTACTTGATGATCTTTCTGGCCCTACCAAATTGGATAACGTCTCTGTTGTATCTGGTTAACATGCGGGGTACAAATTCTGGCATCTCTGCAACTATCTTGGTGCACTCAGTCTGTAGAGAGGCCAGAATGTTTATCACCGACGTAGGATGGTGATCCGAGGACTCCGCACCCTGCGATTCTACCTCCAGGCTCTAGGGTTCACAATCTTTCCTAACCGGGTTGCTAGGAGAGCTGGAGTGGGTTTAGAGAGATTGCCTTCCTCTTGGAATACTTTGACCTCTTGCGTGGGACGCCAGGGAGTGGGGGTAAGAGTTTACTTTTTCCTGTCATTTCCCCACAACAGGTCCTCTCGTTCAGTGAGCCTTTTGAGAAGTACATGGCTTTAAATAAGACATGGGAAGCTTGCTCCTGCTGCCTCCGACAACTGTGAAATGGACATCCAGTCCTCCATAAAGCTTAGCTTCCGGTTGAGAGGGCCCAATCTGCGGACAAGCCCAGGGCAGTCTCGAAACTCATGGCCATTTCCGAGTCCAGACTCTGCGCCCCCATCCTGGGAGTCTTCTCTCAGGTCTACGCTGCCCTGCACTCCTGAGGGAAGACGTGGGTCCTTGAAGCCCATAGGTTTGTGTGGGCACTCTTAAAGATTTGCTACCCAATAGCTCAGGCAAGAGTAAAGCAAGAAAAGGAGGCAGTCATCAAAGAACATTTGAAGACAGAGGAAAAAGGTGGGGGTGGACAGTGAAGTCGATGTAAAGTTACCAGCATTGGCCAAACCAAGAGGGTCAACATTTAAAGAGGATTCACCAGTCTATACTGGTGGGGCGGAAGTCTGGTAAGGGCAAAACCTACATACTGAGCAGAACTGAGAGGTAGAAGTAAGAATAGTAGCAGGCTAGGGCCAGAAAGCTGAACAAGGAAACCAAGTCCGATTTGTGCAGTGTCAGGGGGGGCCTAATGAAGCTCAGGAGCCATCCCACTGTGGGCTGGGTACTCACAATGAAAACAGGCTGAAAATCAATCCAAGACAGATGTGAGTAAATAACCTTGCATCTGAAAGCCAAGCGAGCACAGCCCAGGAGGGAAAACGTATACTAACAACCATCACGGGGAGAGGGGCCACAGAGTCCCTGCAACTCAAAGGAGTTGTAAATTACTTTTTATACATCTTCTCTGGAGACCTCAACCCTGACCATGAACTGTTGTAAAGCACAACGTTTAGACTAACAACCACAGCGATTACCCCAAACTGCTTCTTCACTTGGCACTGTAGTTGGAGACCTGTGTATTAGGCCTTACCCTCACCCCCGTGTTGTATATAATAAAGCCTCTTTTATACTACGTTCACAGTGTATGAGTCTGCTGTTGACCTCTTGGTCTGTGACAATACCTACATACTCCTAGGAAACCCAACGAGTCATTTCTAACTGCAACCCTAACGTTGTTTGCATTACTGAAGATCGATTCCTGGCTCTTCCTGGAACCAGCTTTACAACATCAGCTGACCGTATGGACTCCAAATATGGAGGGGCACATATTACTTTTAAAGACACCCTTTCATCACATTGGTTCTTTTTTCTTCTGCTTCCAAGTGTAAAATTCTAATAGTCAAGTTCATGAACCACAGAGTACCAACTGACACCTCCGATTACCTAATGTCCTCTTCTGAGCACTTTTTTGATGTTTTCTTAGAGACCTTGAGTGCTCTGGCTTTTACCACCACTGCCTAATCTTAAAATCCTATTACATTTTAAAATGTGGATTGATAAACACTAGGTTAATACCTTTCTCAATAACTTGGAAGCTCTTGATACATGTCAGAATAAAAGGGCTGAAAACACTCTTTTGTATATGGGGGGCCAGTCTCGTGAAGGATAATAACGCGAGAACAATAAAGTTGAGCCCAAGCTTCCCCGCCCATCTACACTTCACCGGGGTGGGTGAGAATTACAGTACAGTTTAAAAAATAAAAAAAAATCTTTTTGATTAAAATTCAAGTAATAAAAAATAAAAAAAGTACAGTTGTATGGTTTAAACACAACACATGGTCAAGAAACATATGAAATAATCACAACATTTATTCAAATTTTAATATAAAAGACATGCTTGAAAATTCTAAACCCATGTAAAATTAAAGTGTAGAGCATAGCACAAATATATTGTGACAATGTCCCGAGCGTTGATGTAAAATAATAGTTCAGTAGGAGTGTGAATTGATAGAGTGATAAGTAGCCCGATACATCCAAAAAAGCAATAAAGGTGGGTGTAACACTACAGGTTTTGAGATAATACACAAAGTCAAACTATCTCCTGGTCAAGGTTCCAAAACATTTTTCTTCGTATTTCTAGTGATTGTCAAAATCACCGCCCCCTAACAGGGGGACCTGACTGTTACATACTTTGTTTTGCCAATAGTCCTGAGGAAAGATCAGAAGGATAACGTTAAGTGAGGCCTGATGCAAGACAAAGCGCACCCTGTGAGCTGGAAACACTAGTGTGTCAACCTGATTAGAGCAACGATTTAACATTTACCATTTTCGAGATCTGTTAGGGAAATGTTTTGATACCATTCTAGACAAGTGTGATTACGTTGTCAATGTCACTAATCTCAGAGTCACTAACAATTCACACCCCTACTGAATAATTCTACATCAACGCTCAGGACATTATGGGGGTCATTACAACATTGGAGGTAGCCATGCCGTTATTTGCGGCATGGCTACCCCCATTCAGGGTACTGGGTCCGGGTTCCTGGAATGGGGAAGTACTGGGCCATTCTGACCTTGGAGGGCTCGGTATTTCCCCATTCCAGGAACCCATCCTCATTCCCATTCGAGGCCCCATAGGGCTCAATGGGAATCGGGACCATGCTAACAACAGGCCTGTTAATGATGGGCCCGTTGTTAGCATGCTGGTCTGCTCGCGGGACCCGCTAAGGACGCCTGGTGAAACCAGGCATCCTTAGCGGGTTCCTGCGAGCAGACTCATAATGGGGCGGTAAGGGGTTGACGGCTTCGGCACCTTTACCGGCGCCGTTAACCCCTTACCTCCTATGTCTGTCACAATGTACTTGTGCTATGCTCTACACTTTAATTGTACATGTGTTAGAATTTTGAAACATGTCTTTTATATGACAATTTGAATAAACAAAATGTGATTATTTCATATGTTTCTTGACCATATGTTGTGTTTAAACCACACAACTGTACTGTAGTTCTCACCCACCCAGGTGAAGTGTAGACGGGCGGGGAAGCCTAGGCTCACATTTCTTGTTCTCAAGCTCTTGATTCATACCAGCTTGCATCTAGCCCGCGGTATTCGACTGGTCACACTCTTAACTGTATTTTCTAAGAGTACTAATATTAATATACTAATACTAAGACAGGTGCCTTATATGTAGTCTTTCTTGCGCTGCTCAATAATTAAAAATGTCCATATACGTGTGCCTTGAACAGAATATACTCCTATTAATAGTTACTAATATTATAGTAGAGGCTGCACAGATTTGTTAAAATCCTAACCTTTTAGACTTAATCACAGACAAAATACCAATCAATTCCAAATCCTGTTGCGCAACAGGATTTGGAATGGATTGGTATTTGGAATTGGATGGTATTTTTATGAATATTAATTTTTCTCCTCACTCAACTGTGCTCTGATTATTTATTTATTCTTTTGACAATTTCCCATGGTAAATCTTCTCCTTGTCCTAATCTTAATAACAAACGTAGCAATATAAGGGTTGGAAAAAAGCTTGGCCCTTAAGATCTATGCACAGTCCTTTTTTCCACCGCTCTGTAGAGGAGGTCCCAAATAAAGCCTGCACCCCAATTGCCCATTTTGAAGTACCAGGAACGTTCACAACAAAATATGTGACGTATGATGAGCAAATAAACCAGCAGAGAGCCGCAGTAGGGCTCTGCCCAGTACCCATCAGAAGAGCAACACCTATTGAAGTACCAATACCCAGACAACCATGGACAGTAAGGTCTCCATTCAGAAAACCCTACCAACAAATGAAACGAAATGAACATTGCCTAAGTACTGTCCCGGAAGAGACCAAAAAGGCCTTAATGGAAGACAAATGGTGACGTCACAAGAGCCCGGACAGACTCACAGATAGAAGAAATGACAACCAAAAAATGACACACAGAGACAAAACACCATGAATAAAGATATTGTGAAACCCAAAGGAAGAGAACGATGTTGAAACACAAAGAAGCTTAAGCTGTAAGCAGGATGAAGATATTCAACCTGCTAACGCCTGTACATATGCTTGGAACCGCAGGAAAGCTAAGAAAACAGTGTGGCTTGCTATGCTAAGTAGAAGAATAGCACGGCAAGCGCCATTATACATAATCTACCTCAAAACGAAGCACATTGTTATAAGTGCGATTCCACTTTGCACGAAAAGCAGAATCAACTCAGGTTACTAGAGGGCAAACAAGACAAGATTCATATTCTAAGCAAAAGGAGAAGGGACGGCTGAATCGAAACTCAGCAGATGCAACTCGTGCCAGGAGAGCCAAGGTCATACCAATAGAAGGAACGAACAGTATCTACATATAATTGAAACTTAAGAACAGAATATCCTGTCTTTGAAAGGTCGAGGTAAGGAGGCGTAGGCATGGCAAGCCGAATAAGAATTAAATGCACAAATTGAGAAAAACTAAACAAATTCACGGTGTGGGTAGCACGTGACCAACCGAACGAGAAGGAGCACGGGTTGACACCTACGCTTGACATCCGTCCAGACAGAGATATCAGAACTTTTGCAGACAGTTTATGGAGTTTCGAGGCCAACCACAGTAAAATAATTGACATATAGTTGCTGAAGCAATGATTGATTGTAACCTTAATTGGAGGAAGGCCGGGTAGCTGAGGGGGCACCCTGCACCTGGCTGACCGTTCTGTGTGCTGCTAAGTAAAGTGGACATTTATGCATGGGGTTGGTGCCAACCCAATCACAATGAACCAAATAATCTAGGGTCCTATAGTTAGTAGAACCAATGGGACGTCATACTTTCAGTGACGTCTACAGTAGTCATTTTGAAGGAAGGGCTTAGACGCCCACCTCACAGTGTTTACCCAATCGCCTCACTCCATTACCATATACAGATATAGTACCTATATTAAAGTTACCTTTTCCTAACCAATAAAATTGCATGTTAACTTTTGGTGTTACACGTCAATTATGACGCGTTTTGAGTATAGAAGTTATGATTTGTATGAAGTTCATTGGAGTTGAAGCAATACGGTCTATCGCATCACTGCTGATTGCCATGACTCCCTGTTTTTTGTACTCGTCATTAAACAGACTCCCTTGGCCAAACCATCGAGTTGTCCTTATTGATTGGTGCTGGAGTAATAAATCTGCACCCTGATCCATCAAGGTGCAGCTATCGCGTCTTAAAGTACTTCGGAGCAAACCTCGGCTCTATGGGCCAGCCGGGGGTCTCCTGAGTACACTTGGTAGCAGAGATTTGATGGTTATCGATTATTGATTTGAATAAGACACCTATTAACCGTCAACATAAAGTAACTCTCGATCTTCAGCAATATCACAAGTCCTTTGCCATTCGGCTGAGTAGACCGTGAAGCTCCCCGTAGACGGTGGTAGTGTAAAGGGACTGCAGACAGGGCTTGAAGGGACCCGTGTTCCCCACACATCACTTCCCATTCGTACGGGCAGCTGAACGGGTGAAAAACCGAAGACGGTGGTAACGAAGGCAGTGATCCTGAGGGTCCAGAGAGGAGCCATGCGAACGGTGAGTGAAAAAGACTAATGTTCTGGCAAAAGTGCATGATTTAGAACAAATAACAGGAAAAGGAAACTGAGGGAGGCGGGAAAAAACTAAATATAGTTAGAAGTAGAGAAGACTGTATATATATAAGGGAATAATGACTCAGGAATAATTAAGTAAATAAAGGTTACCGGGGAGGACACCCGAGAAGAGATAGGTTACAGGGGCAGACGCCCGAGAAGTGAGGGGATCCGCCTTATTCCTACGCTTTTTACAAGCAGCTAGAAGAAACGTGGACCCAGAGTCCCAGATTAAGGGGGAATGATTAGACTACCACAACGGTTAAAGACGTTGTGAAAGGGGTACGTTTAGACTCCATGAAGGGGTAATGATTAGAGGCAGAGATAACTGTGACCAGCTGGTGTCCGTCTAGTTTGTCAAGCATCTGTCTTACATGTTTTTTGTTGTGACGTCATATGTAAAAACAAATCTTAGAGAAAACCGATTTGAATTTTATGCGCTTTAATAGAAGAGATAAAATCGCATATGAATTAATGTTTTCTAAGTAAATCAGAAGGTATAAAATTTTGTGAAAATTTGGATTGGAGCTTGCAGTGTTTGGTGCTCGCTCATATTGTTGGAACTGTTTAAGACACACAAAAGTGTTGACCAGTGTTATACAAGAGGAAAGGGAACAGATTTAAAGTATGGAGGATATAACTCCATTGACACACTTATGCAAACAGTTGCCGAAACACACAACCAAACTAAAGAAATATAGTACAGAGTGGGTTAAAGGGACTGCCCACAAGATGTTTATGCCATGGCCACAAGGTGGGTCCTTATCTAAAGCCGTCTTACAACATATGACGACATATTTGCATGCCACACACACGGGCAAAAAGCTAGAAAAACGCCTTGCTGCCCTGGAGCTTTCGAAAATGTATGAGCAGGGAAAGGAGGAAGAGTCGCCAACTTATTGGATACTTAATGTATGCACAGAGGGGGATGAGACGCCTACAGTGCCACCTGCCCCATCCGAAACGAAAGTTGAAGAAAGTAAGGATGAGGGATTATACCCACTGAGAGAACTCAAAGCATCCACGTGGTACAGCAATCCCTGCATATGAGTCGCCTACACATAGTAGTGATGAAAATCAAGGGAAAGATAAGGATAAGAATATTGCCTCCACAATCCCACGGGACAAAGGGAGACGTGATGACGAAAGAAGAGATCAGGCACAGACAAGTGCATCTCTCGACAAAGAGAGAGAAGGGAAGAGATGGAATGGAAACGAAGATAGAACTGATGAGATAGCATTCTCAAAAGAAGAATTGATGGGAGAGCAAATTTTATTGAAACTTGATGGCAAAGCATTGATGACGCAAAACCAAAGGAAAGGATAGAGGATGTAGAGGGAAAGGGAAAAGTGAAGAAGTTGAGAGACGAAAGAATAAGAAAGAGAGACAAAGGCGAGAACAGCTATATCGCGAAGAGCAAGCGAGACAGCTCGATTGCAACCCAAGAGCAGCCAATGATCAAGACAGACAGAAACAGCAGAGGTTAGAGGAAGAGCAAAGGATACGTGAGAAAAGAATAAAGACGAAGAGATGAGGAAATTTGAAGGGCAGATGAACGTAGAAAGGAAAGGAGAAAGGAAGAAGATAGGGTCAGAGAAGAGGCGAGGAAATGCAAAGAATTCAATGACTATATAGAACGTAAGCGAAGACAGAGAGCACGCAATCTTGAATATCTGGGGAGAGAGGTTAAAAAACCTGATCCAGTAGTAGATTGGGAAGATATAGAAGAATTATTTTCTGCGTACGATTCAGTACCAGGCACGTCTAGGGCAAATATGGAAGATGACTTCGACACCTGAAGCATCAGAGAAACGATCGATAGAATATATGATGAGATGGGGTTAGAACAAACACCCCAAGGGGAGGGGTAGACGAGCGCCTGGAGAGCACTCAGCTGTATGACACTGAGGATGTCTCCCAAAGTAGTGGGAATAGAGACCTATCCCTGGATAGATTAGAAATAAGTAGGAGTAAGGAGGACAAAAGGAGAGGCACTAGTTGGGGGCAGACAATGTCCAACTCGGAAAGGGAAGAGCGCAAGGAAAATGAGGAAGAGAGACGGAGCGAAAGATGACTCCCAAGGGAAACATGAATAAGATGGTCAGACATTAGCGAGTCTACACCGAGGGTATCAGAGTCAGCCACACAGTCTGACCGACATGAATAAGTATCTCATGGTCAAAGGGGGTGTCATCACCGCCCTATGTAGACAGGCTCAGGACATTGCCAGGCAGACGGCGATGCAGGAATATTACCCCTGCAATAGACAGAAGAACAATGAGAGAAGAGAGAGAGAGGGCTATGCATCCCAATTTCTGTTGCTCGAGAAGGGAGGAGTAAGATCGCAATATATTCCATGGCCACACATGGATCGAGAACAAGCTGCCAATGCTGACATCGGGAGCCGGAGAGTGGATACATGAGTTAGAAAACATGACAGGAGGAAACACGTTGGCTATAGGGGACATTAAGGGTCTCCTAATCACCATACTTGGTGAGAGAGCAGACGATGTGTGGGCACGAGCAGGCTACACTGGCGTAACCACAATTAATACCATGCACAACGGAGCTCCATTTAACAACTGTAGAGCTGCAGTATGGAAAGCGCTATGAGTACTATACCCAGATACTTCAGATATGGGAGCTATAATGACGCGAAAAATGAAGGAGTCTGAAGATCTGTTAACTTACATACAGAATTTTCAAGACGCATGGGTGCTCGATACTCATGAATCCTGGACAAAATCTATACCTGTGTTTTACCATATATTGTGCCAAGGACTGCCCGAGCCGGTGCAGAAACAACTCAAGAAATTGGTGGGAATTGAAGCCAAGCCCTGGGCTGAAATACAGTTGACCATCGCACATTATTGCAGACTGCTGCAAGAAAAGAATTGCAAAAAGGAAGCCACTCGAAGGGGTTAGGAAGCGAAATTGGAGCAAAAGAAATTGTCAAAATATGCTCTTGAGGGAGCCATGATAACTAGCACAGCTGAATCAAGCATGCAGCAGGTGGCTAGTCCACAGCAGAATAATCAGGGCAATACAGGGTTTTATCCCAGGGGAAGAGGATTTAGGGGAAGAGGATGGCAGAGCAATCAGGGAGGTTTCCAAAATAATCAAGGAGGCTTTCAAAATATGCAAAATGGTACCCCAGATATGTCAAATGGGCAAATGATCCGACCACCGCCAGTATGTTGGCTGTGTGGAATGACATGGCATTTGGCGCTCATATGCAGAAATCAAGGCATGATGCATAACGGCCAAGGAACAGGAGCAGGCATGACAAACACACATGCAGTCTTTCAACAGGGTGTTGCGCAGAATCACACAGTGCAACAAGCACCAGGAGTGCAACAAGGTGTGCAGCCTCAGAGCATGGGGAATTTTCCACAAGGACAAGCCCAACAGGCACCAAAGCAACTGTCACAGACAATGGGGACGGGGCAGACCACGAACCCTGGAATGGGAAGTAACAATGGGAATGGGGGAAATTCACCAGCACACAGTGGGCCAAATTTGTATATAAACTAGGACAGCTCACTGGGAACCCTGATGTGTTCTATCCTATCAGTGACACCAGACCCTCACAGGGAACCTAGGGTGGATGTCGTTATAGGGGATAAAGAATATTCCTTCTTAGTTGACACGGGTGCAACACGCTCGTGCATACGTGAAGGCAAGTTTTCTTTGTCCGGCAAGGCCATAGATACTCAGAGTTTTACAGGAGCTACCAGTCGTGTTCCCTTCACAAATGTACTTCCAGTTTCCATAGGAGAATGTGAAATGAATGTACCTTTATTATATTCTCGGCAGACGGCAGTAAACATTTTGGGTCGAGATTCAATGACAAAATTAAACATGACAATCTGGTCCACGGAGGAGGGCATAGTATGTTCCACTCCAGGAATGCACTACTCAAATGTATGCAAAATGATTAGAGCATATTCAGGAAACATAGCCAGGAGGGCCATACCATTAGAGCCAGAAATGTTTGCATATGGTATGCGTGTGCTTATGGCAGGATTGCCAGGTCTTGCAGACAAAATCATGAGAACCCCTGATGACCTGATGAGTTCGTATTCAGACCCAGAATACTGATGCATGAGAAGGAACATGTATTTCACTTGATGATACACACGGCTGCAGTGTGAGGGAGAGTGGCCTTGATTGATGGTTATGACGACGAGGGCCGACAATGGTGCGCAGTAATCGCCATTGAAGAAGGATATCGAGTGACCGACGTCACCGATGACGATCTGTTTGAAGAGAAAACCGATATGGGAGAGACAATGGTGGAAGTGAGTCTCACCTTTTGGGTAAAGATGATTAAAAGAGAAGTACCTCAGAGAATGATGTTGGCACTAAATCGTCCTTAATATTTTGATGATGACATAGCCAAGGTGCCTGTCTCAGTATGGACTACAGGCCCCTATGACGTAGGCCTTTTGAAGGGGGTTGGTGAAGTGAAGATTAAACTGAAACCAGGAGCAATTCTACCAAAAGCCTGACAATATCCCATGTCCAGAGAGGCAGATGAGGGGATTTTTAAGACAATTTCTGCAACGATGGAACAGGGCATCTTAGTGACGTCAGTCGTCATGCAATACTGCAGTTTATCCAATCAAAAAATCAAAGGGTGGGTATAAACGATATTGTTGAGGCCGAGTTCCATCTAGTCCCTAACCCGTCTACAATTCTATGTAACATATCAATTGAGGAAAAATATTTCCCAGTGATTGACTTGAAAAATGCATTTTTCTCAATCCCGTTGCCCACAAGATCTGGCGTCATTCACATTCAGACAAATGCATCTGAAAAGCACGAGGCTGCCACAGGGGTACTGTGAGTCTCCTTCTATTTTTAACATAGTCCTGCAGACGGACTTAAGCAATATCGCACTAGAAAGTGTCGTCCTGCAATACGTGGATGACATCTTAATTTGTAGCACAACAGAAGAACAATGCAGGCACAATTCTGTTCAGCTATTGACTATACTGGCTGAAAAAGGATAGAAGGTTGACAAAGAAAAGTTACAATATTGTCAACAAGAAGTGCTGTACATAGGCCAGCTGATCTCACATGAGGGAAAGAAAGTGACCCCAGAAAGGGCTGAAGCCATATTTAACACGGCTAAGCCACACATGATAAAGCAGATGCAGAGCTTTTTAGGCCTATGCAACTATGTCAGGGTGTGGGTCTTCGACTACAGCCCTTACACCAAGCCTTTACTTCAGGGCCTAAAGGAGGCCCAAGTGACGAAAGAAAAGATCGAATGGTCTGAGACCATGGAGAAAGGATTTGCTGAACTGAAAAGAGCCATTTGCACAGCATCAGTTCGAGGGATCCCCAACTATGCAGAGGAATTTTACCCGTTTTCACACACAAATGGCAGCGTTATGACGGCAGTACTCACTCAGAGAACCACTTTGGGGTACAAGCCCCTGGCATACTCTAGTGGGAATTTGGACCCAGTGATGAGAGGTCATTTCCCATGCGAACAAAGTTTAACTGCCGCAGCGTTCACCATAGAGAAAGCTACAACCATTGTAATGGGATGCTCAATGACGTTGTACGTCGAGCACTCACTATTTGCCATTCTAGAGAAACCAAAGGGCACATTGACATCTCAGAGAGCTTCTGCTTATGAAGTGATCATATCAAATCCATCGATTAAAATAGTCCGATGTAAGATAGTAAACCCAGCTATGTTTATAGCAGAGCCAGTCACAGAAGGAGAGCCCATACATGACTGTGCAAATTATGAAGAATTCTATGATGAAATCCCCAGGGTGAAAGAAAATGCCTTGGCAGAAGGAGAGATCATCTTTATTGACGGGTGTTCGAGGATCGACCAAAATGATGGGCAAAGATACACAGGCGTTGCTGTGATGAAGCACACAACGAATGGAGAGTTTCGAGTGCTTCTTAGTGCACTAATACCATCTCATTATTCAGCACAGGCTACAGAATTATTGGTGTTAATACTCGCCATTGAGAATCACGCAGACCAGGAAGTAACGGTGTACAGTGACTCTGCCTATGTGACGCCGACAGTGCACGCAGGTTTAGCGCGCTGGAAAAGGAGGGGCTACCTTTGAGCAGATGGCACGCCAGTGCAGCACGCAGCCTTATTGGACAGGCTGATCAAGGCACTACAGCTCCCAGTGGGCATAGCGGTCGTGAAATGCACCGCCCACACGGAGGGGACAGATTTGATCTCACGTGGGAATCAAGCAGCAGACACGGAAGACAAGCGTATGGCATCCAAAAGTGAAACAATCATGGAAGTGGAAGTTGTCCATGTCAATGAGCGAATGATGGTTACACGAACTGCACTTAAAAGTTACAGTAATTTGGGGCAAACACAGCTAATGGAACTCCAAGGGGAGGCGCCACAGGAAGAGAAGAACCTGTGGAAACGTTGAGGGTGTTTTTTAAACCCCTCTGACAGCTTGTGACGACAAGACAGCACTGGTAAACCAGTAATGCCTGTAGCCCTACTAAAAATAGCGCTGGAGCAGTTACATTACCCGGCACACATGACAAAAGAGAACCTAGCAGCAACGCTTGCAGAAGACTGGTTCATACCGAATTTAGCGGAGCACGTTGCATTCTTTATAGTAAACTGCATGATCTGTCAGCAATTCACAGCTGGGCACACATTAAAAGTAATGAGAGGAGTCATCCCAAGGCCAAATGGGCCTTTTCAACACTTGCATGTCGATTACATCGACATGATTCAAGTATGGAACAGGTACAGATACTTAATTGTTGTGATGTGTCCATTTTCTAGATGGATTGAGGCATGTCCATGTACACACACAGACACTACCTGTGCGGCCAAATGTTTTGTGAGGGAAGTGTTCCCCAGGTGGGGGGTGTGCGAGGTCATGAGATCAGAGAATGGCCCTCACTTTGTCAATGCAGTCGTCGGCGTATCATCCACAAGGTAATGGGATCTGTGAGAAGCTCAAAGGCTTGTTAAAGGAAAGGATAGCCAAATTGAAGCTTACTCTAAAGAAGGGATGGTTCAACTGCCTTCCACTGGCACTGTATGCACTTTGGAACCAACCCGGGTCCGACCATCATCTTACGCCACACGAGATAGCCACACGAAGAAGAATGAGAACTCCTCTGACACCCCGAAATAGAGCTAGATGTGATGCCCAGTCAACAGGTGTGGTTTTAGGGACTGAAATGCAAAACTATCTGAACTGTATGACAGCTTGCCTTACTTTAATTTCAGACCAGCTGCAGCGACGACGAAAAGGGTGCACAGCAGCACAGAAAACAGAAGGAGACACTACAACAGACCAAATTCAAGGTCTACGTGTTCCACCCATCTTCCCTGGAGACGCCATCCTTGTGAAGAATTATACAAGGAAAAAGTGGGACGAGCCAAGGTTCAACAGTCCTTTTACAGTAGAGGACTGCACTCCATCAGCAGTGAACCTACAAGGCAGGAGCGCTTGGATTTTTCTCGGCAATATTAAACCCTACATTGGAGAAGACCCCCTGCCTGCACCTCAACATGAGGAATCAACAGGCGACGCGGAAGAACCACAGCACATGCAGACGAGATCCATGATGAGGAAGAAGGGCGCATGACCAGCCAGACAAGACAAAGAAATTTTTGCAAGTTGTGGCTTAAATTGGACACTTCCTCTAAGCAAAAAAGGGATAAAGAAATAAAGAATGGGCACTCTGTGCATCCTAGTTGCAGGGTTAAGAAGAAAAATTGCACGTATAAGCCACAACACAGGCTGTTGACTATTGAACTTTGGACAGAGGCACACTTAAGCTTGGATGAGAAAAGAATATGCCAAATTTTGACCGAGGACATTGGAAGCATATACAGTATGCCGACTCGTTCCACACTGAGACCCTATTCGGAATCACTTATGGTGTCCCGCAGTACTGACATCACCAAGGATGTGGTCACCTATTTTGATCTAGTGCGAAGATCATACCCGTCACTGGTAGGGAGGCTCACCAGTATCACTGACTTTCTTCAAGATCCTGAAAACGAAAAGACAATAAAACCACTCCTCACTGTCATTGCCGAACAATTTATCCTACTCCCCGAATACAGTGAGAAAGAATCAAATGTTCCCAACACAGGCAGAAATTGATGAGCTCATCAACACACTGTTCTTTCGCATAATCGAAGACTTGTCAACTCTTATCGGGAGAACAACAGATACACTCACATTTCTTTGAGACCCAACAAATACAGAACATTTAAGCCATCTTTTAAATAAAATCATAATTCTAGTTGCACTCCACATGACTGGACAGTGCAGACATTGTTCACATTTAGGAGAAAACATATAATCCTGAACCTCAGCAAGACAGGACGGATGTCCCTGTCACCAGAAGACGCCAGGTTGGCCCATAATGTCCTCTTTCACCTAGTCACTGACTTTCCAGAGCTAGAAGGGAGACCATTCGATGTTGACGCCCTCACTTTCATCAGAGACCCAGCAAATATTGCACAGATGGGAATGCTCCTACACGGAATCGTGCTCCAAGTGGAACTCTCTAACCATCAGCGGAGCTATCTGAGGAGATTCTAAAAGCCTTCTGCCGAGGGACAGATCAAGGAAGCAGTGTCAAGGACTCCCTGTGTACTATTTGTTGCTATGTTTTCCCTAGTCCTCCGCACTGATCAACATACACTATGTCCTCAGGACTGAAGCAAATCCGAGGAGTGGATTGGGAGCTTGCCTATTTTGAACATGAACAGTAAAGGGACTCATTACAGTGTTATTTTATTTTGATTTTTCCCATAGCTTAGCAAAGGAACTTCATCCTGACATAAGAGACAATTTGTCACTCGCGAGAGGGGGGAGACACTTGTGGAACACCTGACACTCTTAAACTCAGAACTCAGAAGACGATATTGGTTAAGGGACTAACAACATTGACATTTGGCGAATGATCGAGATGGGGGTCCAGAGCAGCAATCTGGTCCTCCCACAAGAAGAGAAGCACCCCCGCTTCTCTGGAAGAAAATGCTGCCGCCTGACCTACAGGGGCATAATGTACCTATGCATCATATTCATTATTGTTTTACTGTTATTAATGATCAGAACTGCATTCTTTATTGGTGCACAAAGCGTTCCAATTTCAGTGCACCCACCTAATGATGCATGTATGAAACACACAAAAGCACCCAGACCTTATATAGTCATTCCAGTCCCTAGAGGATCTGATGGAGGAATGAATGAACTTGAAATGGATGTGATTAGCAATGATACACACATACTTGTGGTCACAAACAAACAGAAAAGCCGGATACAGGGTCGGCACGGAATGAATGAAGAAAGGTTTCTGACAACTACACGCACGCAAACACTGAATGCACACGAAACAGGCCTAGTGTCAATGACTGCAGAATCACAAACCAAAGCATTAGAAAAGAAGAGACTGCATGCCATACAAAGCTTCACAGAAAATGTTGTGAGAAAACAAGAAGAGTTAAGAGAAAAACCAACAGAAGCAGTCATATCAGAAACTCTTAAGAAAACAAGAGCCAACTCAGAGAAACTCTCTGCACAGACACAACTGATAGTAGACTCATTATTTCCGCACATAGCCAGAGCAAGGCAACTGCAAGAGGAACTGAAGAACAAAACCGCAGAAACTGTATTGCCAAGCATATATGTTCCAACGCAAGGGACAAGTACCAGTTCTACAATACAACCATATACCGGACAAGTGTCAGGCTGGTTGGCATGGGCATTTGTAACCAGCAGGAGAAAGATGTATGAGGAGAAGGAAAGAGCTGCCAGACTCTTGCCCACTCAAATTGAGCAGATGAGGAAGCCTGCAACATGTACCGGGATACCTGAAAATCCCCCAGCAAGAAAGATCCATACAGATGCATTCAGAGATGTAGTAATAGCAGACTACAGGAAACACTAAGAATCAAGAGAAGCATGCATGGAGATGACAACAAACTCAACGACTACCTGGACAGCACAGCACATCTGGGAAACAACATTTGGTACCAGCACATGAAGGAAGTTGGAAGACGGAATTCAGAAGGGGAATGCTTTGTTTGCGCACTCCTACCATACAGCATGGGGAAGTCCAAGATCTTCGTAGCTGTAGAAATTGATGTCCAGATAGCACACTGTATGTCCCACGTAGCAATGTGCAAGACCAGAGGCCAGTTCATGGTTAGTGATGCCTCTCTGAAATGGGCAACTGAAGCAACTGATCCAATTGAAGACGATTATGTCCAGAACATAAAGACAAGAAACAATGGAAAGACAAAACACATTGTGATCAGATATGAGAAGCCTGGAGTTAAAGGAGCAGAGATCAGAAGAGAAGCAAACCAGAAGCTAAATGTCCAAGGAAAAACTCCAGAAGAAGCTTGGAGATGGAAGAATCGAGGCCAAATGCAAATTTGGGGAACAGTGCTTTCACCAGACGCATGGGAGAAAGGAGTAGTAATATACTGAGCATGGATGGTCTTCGGTCACTACGAGCCCACCATCAACATAGTGCAAAACGGGTGCAAGCCATTGTGGTCAAAAGTAGCAAAACTATTGACATGGGTTGAAGACAGAGGAGGACCCTTGAAGATAGTGCCACTAGAAAGCCCAAAGTTCTTTTTCAGAAATAACAGCACAAGGAAGATGGGAGAGAATCAGAACTGTGGACGAGTTTTTGATGCTCCAGGAATGGTACATGGAACTGCAGTGATTATGGATCATTATTGGGCGTGTGGATCCAAAGCATACATCAGACTGCCAAGAGACTGGGGAGGCATATGCACGATAGGGAACATCCACGTTCCACCATTGGTGATCCCGAAAAGTGACCTGAATATTGACAGTTTCCCGAAAGCAGATGCTCACCTGAGGAAGAAAAGATTTGTGGAACTGCTGACACAAATGAAGAGAGAAAATTATTTCTCTTCTAAATCAGAAGAAGCATTTCATGCAATCCCATATGGACACAGGCTGTTCAGCCTCACCTCATCAGTGATCACGACAATTTTTCTGCCAAGAATCCAAGTTGGAGTAAATACTAAATGGTTGCAGATAACCAGATGGGAGTTACTACAGACCATCAACATAGACCATAAAAGGATTCAATGCAATCAAGGAAGCGCTAAGAGCCATCTGACTGATTACTCTACAGAACAGATAGGTCCTTGACATGATCAGATCTATGGATGGAGGAGTTTGTGCAAAAATAGGAGAATCATGTTGCACATTTATCCCTTCTCACGATGAGGAAAATGGAACTTTAACAGAAGCCATAGGTATGCAGACGAAGCTACAGAATCAGATGATCAACGAAACTGACAAAGTTGATGACAGCTGGTTTGGATCACTAGTCTCTTGGGTCCCACAATGGATGGCAGACACATTCACGTTTCTAGGAGCCCTGCTAGTGAGGATATTACTAGGATTTTGTGTTATCAAGATAGTAATCCTGCAATGCCAGAAAACTGTGAAGAAAGCCATAGGGATGAAGAAATAAGAGACTTTGTGGAGGCCAGCCTTTATGCACCAGAAGGAACAAAGTTTCTCTATTCCAGGAAGCACAGAAACTTTGTGGGAAGATGGGTTTACTGTAGCCCAAATGGACAATGTCAACTAATGACTTGGAATAAAGACAAACATGTAAGGACGGCAGGAAGCCAGAAAGGAGTAATAAGGATATGGATTCCAAAGAGACACTTCTTCAAACCATCACGTATAGACCCAGAAGATGAAGAAGGAATGAACCCAGGTGATGGAGTGAAGATAAATATAGAAGAATTGAGTGAATTGCATCCAAAGAAGGTGGTGAAAGTGGTTGATGAATCGCCCAGAGGGGGGAGTGTAGAGGAGGTCCCAAATAAAGCCTGCACTCCAATCGCCCATTTTGAAGTACCAGGTGTGAGGTATGATGAGCAAATAAACCAGGTGAGAGCCCCGGTAGGGCTCTGCCCAGTACCCATCAGAAGAGCCACACTTATTAAAGTACCAATACCCAGACAACCATGGACAGTAAGGTATCCATTCAGAAAACCCTACCAACAAATGAGATGAAATGAAGATTGCCCAAGTACCGTCCCGGAAGAAACCAAAAAGGCCTTAATGGAAGACAAATGGTGACATCACGAGAGCCCGGACAGAGTCACAGATAGAAGAAATGACAACCAAAAAATGACATGCAGAGACGTACCACCATGAATAAAGATATCGTGAACCCAAAGGAAAAGAACGATGTTGAAACACAAAGAAGCTTAAGCTGTAAGCAGGATGAAGATATTCAACCAGCTAACGCCTGTACATATGCTTGGAACCGCAAGAAAGTTAAGAAAACAGTGCGGCTTGCTATGCTAAGTAGAAGAATAGCGCGGCAAGCGCCATTATACATAATCTACCTCAAAACGAAGCACAATGTTATAAGTGCGATTCCACTTTGCACAAAAAGCAGAATCAGCTCAGGTTACTAGAGGCCAAACAAGACAAGATTTGTATTCTAAGCAAAAGGAGAAGAGAAGGCTGAATCGAAACTCGGCAGATGTAACTCGTGCCAGGAGATCCAAGGTCATACCAATAGAAGGAACGAACAGTAGCTATATATAATTGAAACTTAAGAACAGAATATCCTGTCTTTGAAAGGTCGAGATAAGGAGGCGTAGGCAGGTGGCAAGCCGAATAAGAATTAAATGCACAAATTGAGAAAAACTAGACAAATTCACGGTGTGGGTAGCAGGTGACCAGCTGAACGAGAAGGAGCACGGGTTCACACCTACGCTTGGCATCCGCCCAGACAGAGATATCAGAACTTTTCCAGACAGAAGATGCAGTTTCGAGGCCAACCACAGTGAAATAATTGACACATAGTTGCTGAAGCGATGATTGATTGTAACCTTAATTGGAGGAAGGCCAGGCAGCTGAGGGGGCACCCTGCACCTGGCTGACCGTTCTGCGTGCTGCTAAGTAAAGTGGAAATTTATGCATGGGGTTGGTGCCAACCCAATCACAATGGACCAAATAATCTAGGGTCCTATAGTTAGTAGAACCAATGGGACGTCGTACTTTTAGTGGCATCTACAGTAGTCATTTTGAAGGAAGGGTTTAGACGCCCACCTGACAGTGTTTACTCCACCCCTCACTTCATTACCATATACAGATATAGTATCTATATTAAAGTTACCTTTTCCTAACCAATAAAATTGCATGTTAACTTTTGAGTGTTACACGTCAATTATGACGCGTTTTGAGTGTAAAAGTTATGATTTGTATGAAGTTCGTTGGAGTTGAAGCAAGACGGGCTATCGCATCACTGCTGATTGCCATGACTCCCCGTTTTTTGTACTTTTCATTAAACAGACTCCCTTTGCCAAACCATTGAGTTGTCCTTATTGATTGGTGTTGGGAGTAATAAATCTGCACCCTCATCCATCTCAAGGTGCAGCTATCTCGTCTTAAAGTACTTCGGAGCAAACCTCGGCTCTATGGGCCGGCCAGGGGGTCTCCTGAGTACAGCTCCATTTTCCTTATCTTGAACTATGATCTTGATGTCTCTGTTTTCAATCAATAACTGCAATCCACCATTGATTCAAAGACCCCTTTAAAATTGAGTGCTCCCAAACGCACCACAGACAAATCTTTAACCAAGCTAAAGACAGACAATGATGCTTAGGCTTCTCCGCAGAAACTAAGATCCTGTATCAAATTAATTTTGCAACCCAAAAAAAGAAGTAAAATGTTTTTAACATTTTCCCTCTTGTAACTAATAATGAAAATGAAATTAACTGGCTTGTAATATACTGGATTTGACCTGCAGACCTGTAACTGTATCTTACCTGCAATGACTATGCCACACCTTTTTGTCATCCTTGTTTGCTTACACACTTGATGCAGCCCCCCGCACCATGAGGTGAGGATTTGCCAGATTGTGCACTCATCCCTATTTTTTCCATTCTGGTTTGCTTACGCACCTGATGAGGCCCTCCGCACCATGTGGCGAGGCTTTGCCAGTTTGTGCGCTCTGTGAGGAACCTGAGGGCGTCCTCGCTTCTTTTCCCCTTGATTCTCTTCTCGGATGGCCAGGGAAAGTCCATCCCTTTTGGATCCTGACCCCGGGAATGGATATGCGAGGGAGGATCACCTGGGCATAGGAGACTTGGTGAGTGGGGAGAGGACGTCCTTAGGTGAGACATGGTATCCCCTGTAGACTGTAGACCAAACATGACCCTTATGCCCCCTACAAGACTCAGCACAAAGGCAGAGAAATAACAGATGAGCCTCCCTCTTAGGCCCATCACAGCAATCGTCGAAGTATTGCATGCGTGAGAAGCGTTACTCTCTCAGACAGCCGTTCAGACCATACCCAATCAATGATTTGGACGATCTGGAAATGACTAACTGCAAAACCAGAAATCAATGACATCATCACTAAAATCACGACGTAGCCGCACTTATACCTAAGTACATATCCATCCATTCATAAAGTTACAAGAACATGCATTAGTTTATTGCATATATGCACAAAGCACATGCTTATGACCCACAAAGGTAGAGGACGGACACACATATCTTTATATTCATATCTTTCGTCAAAGCTTAAACCGCAAAATACAAAGTATTCATGTATTTCGCGTGCACATGCTGGACTGCTAGTAACATAGAAAAGCCATTAGGAACAATATGGAAGCTATAGGCCTATGAAGCAAACAGAGAATGAGAGACACGCTTTAGGTGCATGGAAAAGCTGACATGATCACTGCAGCCAGAGGGAAGCAGAAACAAGGTACCCAGCCAAGGACAAGTGGAGACTGGGAAGTTCCAGTTACCAAGGCAATGAGCCCCCTGCAGAAAATCAGACTAAATTCCTCCTAATTACAAAGAGGACAGCTTCTTTTCGTGGTTTCAACACATGTGACCCAGACTAACAGAACAATGCCCATTTAACCAAGGTAGATGAAGAGGACTCATCCCATCAATTCAAAGGGGAAAATCTACAAGTGTTGACCACGAACTGCCAACTAAATGCACTCTCCCTGATTTAGGTGATCAGAGATGGCAACATTAGAGAACACGTCACACCTCAATGTTCATTCTCATTGCCTTGAAAAAGGACACTCAGTCGGGTAACCGTCGTCCAGGGTCCCAGGGATGGGATCACACATTCTGCCCTATCCAGTTTCACCTTTCACGTGAGGATATCATTTGTTGCAAGGGACAATGGTCTCTGTGACCATGCAACATTCTAGATTGACACTAGTAGAGGTGGTCCTAGGAGGAGCCACTAGATATGGCTATCCAATAGTAGAAATAGCCCATAAAGCTCCTATATATTTACCAATATATTTACCTCCTGCCACAAGTATTCCCCTCCTCCCCCGACCTATAACAAAGGCAAGCCAGCCCACGTATAGCCGCGCGCTTCTCGCGCCATGGTTCATGCGTCTCTAAATATATTCGACGTAGCATCACGCTCTTTCTGACCTGCCCCATTTTATGATACGTGTAGCTAGTGTTGTACACTGCCTGCAGTTAATACCTGCACTGTGCCTGTCACTGCATTTTCCGAACTGCCTCACATTATTGTACTTGCAGCTACTGTACCTTTTCCATTTCAATGTACTTGTAGCGATTGCTGTACCTGTACTGTGCCCGCCGCTGCATTTTCGGAACTGCCTCACATTATTGTACTTGCATCTACTGTACCTTCTCCATTTCAATGTACTTGTAGCTATTACTGTACTGCCCGCAGTCTATGCTTGTACTGTGCCACTACCTCAGTACTTTCGCTTTCAAACGTTCATCATTCCAGCTGTGCCCGAAACCCAAATTGTATTGCATTTATATCTGCAGGATTCTCTGCCCACTGCCTAAGGCCTAGTGTTGTATGCTCGTTTCTCCCTTGTGCCTACTACTCCCACTGGACTATCAAAACAGCCACTGAAACCAGCCTTACCGCTCTTGCGTCACCCCCCAACACCGCCTAACCCACCTAGAGGTCAAGTGACAACTACCACTGCTCACTAACCCACACATGCTCAATATGGCAACCACAGCACACCCATTCCCCTCAAACATTCCCCCTATACACTTCCTACTATCGTTCTTCACAAAACACCCTAGCAACTCACGACAACCCAACCAGACCTATCACACGCCCTAGATCCATCAGCACCAGAAACAAACTACTAGGCCTCCGCTCCAGACACCCACTCACCACTCCACTGGCCAGCCTAAACTCCTCGCAAACCAGAGATACACTCAAGCTCTCCACGAATCAAGTATCACCCAGACCACCCATGGTATCAATACCCCCCAACTCCCCGACAACTAAACTAGTCAACAACCATACTAAACAAATATTGCCTCCCACATTGCAATGTGCACTAATCAACACTAAATCCATTCCAGCACATGCCACCGAGATCCACAAACACATTACTAACCTCGACCTTGACATCCTTGTCATCACGAGACATGGCTACACAGCACAGCCGGGCCGGCCCTCACATTGGCCATCCCTCCAGGATACTCCATCAGACAGGGCCGACTCACCGCCATAGGCGGAGGTGTAGCACTCAGTAAAGGACTACTTAGAGGTCAGACAAATCCCATCTAATCTAGGTGGGAACACTGACTCTCTTGGAGTGAAGATGGTCCCTCTCCCCTAACACCACCATCACCCTCAACCTTGCCTACCACCCACCAGGCCCACTACAAGACTTCCATGAAAACCTCACTCACCTCCTAGCTGAAAACCTAAAAACCATATCTAAATCAATCCTCATAGGCGACTTCAACCTGGGTCTTAACGATAAAAAGGATAGACCATCCAAAGCCCTGGCGTTAGCCCTACAGGAACTAAGTTTTGTACAAAACATCCAATCACGCACACACTGTAAAGGGCCTACCTTCGATTGGATCGCTGACCATAATTGTGATATTGACATCAGCTCCATCACCTCCGCCCCTTGGTCAGACCATCTTCTCATACAATTTTTCATCCCGACCGATATGACCAACACCAAAAATCTCACCCGATCCCCCCAGCCCTTGCAAGAAGTGCAAAAAACATCACTATGGAAACGCTCTTCCCCCACCTAGGCTGCCTGCCCACCAACCTCCCCGCATCCTCAGACCCATCGGTATTGGCGGACATCTATAAATCTATTAGCACTGCTATTGACATTATCGCTCTATTCCAAAAGAAAAAAGCCAAAAAGGTAAAACACTCCAACACCTGGTTCTCTACTATACTAAAAGAACTCTGCACCCAAAAACGCAAAACCCTGAACAAATGGCAAAGCTCCCCTAACATAGCCACGCTATCTTCCTACAAAACACTTGCCACGCAATATAAAAAAGCTATAGTCACAGCCAAATCTACATCCTACGACGACAGAATTACAAACGCCACCTCTGAATCCAAAGAGCTCTATGCAATCTTCAAAGAACTGTCCACGCCAGCCACCAAATCCCTAGACATCATCAAAGATCAGAAATGGTGTAACACAATACAAACTGCCCTACTAAACAAAATTGAACTCTTGCAAAGAAAATTCAGGAGCACACAAGAATCTGACGCAGCATATCAGAAGAACCAACAATGCAGAGCAGGTGATCATCTCTAATGCAGAGCAACTGATCGATAAAGACACAATAACTTCCTTCAAATTCAGGAAAATCACTGAACTTGAAGTAATAGAGATTGTGAGACAAATTAGGCATTCCAACTGTAAAGGAGATGCCTGCCCAGCCAAGCTAGTCAAAGACTGTGCAGAAACACTTGCCCTGTTCCTCAAGTCCTTCATTAACGCCTCATTCAACTCCAACACTGTCCCAGATAGTCTAAAAGAAGCCTGGGTGTGCCCCCTTCTAAAATAAACTTACTCTGGAACACGAAATTGCCAATAACTACAGGCCCATTACCACTGTCCCTTTCTTGCTTAAGATATTGAATAAAGTTGCATACACGCGAATCTAGCAATATCTAGAAGTAAACCACATCTTAGGAAAAAGACAGTCAGGCTTCCGTCTAGGACACAGAACCGAGTCCGTCCTACTCGATCTTAAAATACAACTCAGTGACATCATGGACAAAGGCAAGCCGGCACTTTTCCTCTTAAATCTGTCCGCTGCCTTTGACCTTGTCGACCACAATATTCTAGGCATGCACCTAAAAAACAAGGCCCACTTCTCGCTGGAAGCAATCGCTTGGGTGGCATCATTCCTAAACGGTAGACTCATGAAAGTCTTCTCTGACTCTGCATGCGCCTCCCCCACCACCATCCACTGCGGCATCCCGCAGGGCTCATGCACTGCCCCCATTCTATACAATATTTTCACCCGCTCTTCAATGATCTGGACTGTCGTGACATAGCGTATACCAACTACGCTGACGACACTCAGGTACTACTCCGTCTAATGGGCGCATACGAACAGGACGCTGCAGCACTTACTAAGATTTACTCAGCCATCCAGACATGGATGGCGGCCAACGGTCTCTGTTTAAACGGGGACAAAACAGAGATCTTCATAGTTGGCACTACAGATACGCTCAATAAGCTCCCACCACAATACAAAATCTTTACCATAGATAACTCCACCATCACAGTCTCAGCAGCAGTAAAAACCGTAGGAGTATACCTTGACTCTTCACTCTCCATGTCACGCCAGGTTAATGCTATAGCCTCCCCCGCCGCACTCACCACTAAGGTGATCAACACTGTTAAGCCCTTCCTCTCTACCAAAAACTGCCTATCCATAGCAAGAGCCACAGTAGGTTCTACACTCGACTACTGCAATGCACTACTCTTGGGCACCTCGGCTAAAAACCTCAACAAACTTCAAGTCACACAGAATAATGCCCTCAGGACAGCCCTGAGTATTCCCAAAAGGAAACATCTCACAGGCCAAGAAAGACGCACATTGGTTACCGGTAAAAGAAGGCATACTTTTCAAAACACTGGCCATCACACACAGGTGCCTTTCCTTCTATGCCCCACCCTACTTATCAGAAAGAATCACCCGCAACCTTTCCAACAATCCCCTTAAATCTCAGCTGACTAACCAGATCTACGTGCTAGCCTTCAAGAGAACCTAAGCTGGTGGGTCTAGCTTTCAACACCTGGCACAGAAGAATTGGAATGCACTGTCCACAACACTAAGAAATGAATATTCCTACACTGCATTCCGCAAAATGCTGAAAACCATACTATTCTGCTAGATCCAACTTATATGTTGTAGCTACGCTGTTCAACTGTAACCTTATGAACAGCAGCTCGACCTAGGCATGCACTCCATATACTAATACTGCCTGTGCTACATATTGTTCACCCATGTTCATTGTTATATTTGTCTCCAAGTAAGTATTCTGTAACAGCGCCACCATGCCCTAGGGCCGATGCAGCGCTTTATAGATGCAAATAAATAAAATAAATATGTAGCTCACCCAAGCTGACCAATGTGAATGTCGATAGGTTTCTGGGATGGAACCTGAACTTGTGCTGTCACTCCTGGGATAAAACCGTGTGACACATGCTTAGAAGACGAGGGCTCTGGAGGATACTTGTTTTTCTGGTGTGATCACTGTCATTTTTGTTTGCTAATAAAAGACAGTACTTTTGCGCCATGGCTGAGTCTTCCGCTGTTGTGGTGGGGAGTCTTTGAGTGGTCCAAGTATTCTCTGCTGATAATTGGGGTGACTGCTAGAAAGCCCCGGTTACACACTTCTATACACCCCCATTTCCCTTTCACAACTAACCTCCATCCCTCAAGCCTTTATAGGGTTTTGTTAGCCCTTTCCCTGTGCTATCCCTAAATACTTCCCCAAAACACACCAGTATGTTACTGGGACGAAGAAGAGGACAACTAGAACAATACATCCTCATTTTGTTAATGCTGACACAGTTCAACCCCAGCCACATACTGAGACGTACACACCTGATGTAGCCCCCTGTACCATGAGGCGAAGCTTTGCCAGATTGTGCGCTCACCTCTATTTTGTCATTCTTATGTGCTTACACACCTGAAGCAGACCCCATACCAAGACGCAGAACTTCACTGGAGTGTGTTCTCTAGATACATCCTATGTGCATAAAACTTTGCTTGGTCTTGCACCTGTGGACTATGCTTTTGCACTTACTGTATGTATGTATGTATGTATGTATGTATGTATTGCTATCTACTGTTTTTACTGCGAACCCTCAATTCCTGTACAAGCACTGTAATACCTCCGTGTATGGCCTCTATACAAATGTAATAAATAAACTAAAATAAATATAAACCTTTTAACTGCTTTAACCTCAGCATCTTCCATTGTCCTGGTATCTTAGGATCTCTGTGAGCAGCTCTCCAGTTTCTTTTTAGCAAAGTCGGGCATCCAGAATCAGTCTTAGGGCCTCATTACGAGGAAGGCGCTACAGGGTTAATGGCGCTGGTAGAGCTGCCGGCGCCGTTAACCCTCGTCCGCCTCATTACGAGGTCTGCTCACAGGTCTCGCTAAGGACGTCTGGTAAAACCAGGCGTCCTTAGCGGGACCTGCTAGCAGACCAGGATGTTAATAACGGGCCCATTGTTAGCATCTTCCCCATTCCCATTGAACCTTATGGCTCGCTGCACTTGCAACAAGTGCGTGCAAGGGCAGAGATGACCCAGTGAAGAGGGAGGTCAATCAACCCCAGGTAAGTGCAGGCCTGTGACAAACCCAACAGGCTGGTGTGGGCCCCCAGGCTAGTGCAGGGGGTGGCGGATGCTGGTGGCAATTGGGCAGATGGCCAGACCCCTATAGAACTCTTGAGGGACCAGGCCGCCAATCTCAGCAACTGTGGGGATGGTTAGCACAGGAGGGAGAGAGGGGAGGAGGAGTAGAGAAAAGTTTTCAGTTGCTTGCAGAACTTGGGCGATCTGGTTCAAGAGAGAGAGAGCGGGGGTGACTGTTCCAGAGGAGGGAGAGGGGAGAGAGGAGAAGGGGGAGAAGAGAGAGAAGAGAGGAGAGAGAGAGAGAAGAGAGAGATCTGCCCCAGCTCTCTGCTTGGAGAAACGTTTGACCAGCAGAGCGTGGGAACAAGAGAATAGAAGGGATCTTGAAGGAGAGTATTTAGCAAGAGAGAGCTCCAAATAACAGGCCCCAGACAGACTTAAGGGTGATGCATAGGTTTTTGAATTTGATCCTTGCAGCAACTGGGAGCCAGTGGAGACATTTTAGAGCTGAAGAGATACGGTCTCTGGGCTTGAGGCCAAGGATAAGTCTTGCAGCCCTATTCTGGATTAGTTGAAGATGGAGGAAAGAGGCAGGTCATGAAAGATGCTGTTGCAGTAGCCTAGCCTGGGGCGGACCAGAGCTCTAGAGACATCGAGATTCTAGGGGAAAGTGAGGAAAGGGAGAATGCCTCTGAGGAGGTAAAGTTGAAGGGTGGGCCTTCCTGCAAGGTACAAGGTGTGAGGAGTGAAAGAGAGGAGTCAAAGGCGACCCCAAGGTTTCTGGCTTCAGTGGAGGGAGAAGGGGGAGAGCCCATGGAAGAGTGCTGGGGGGAAGCAAGGAACAGGTGTTCCAATATGAAGAATCTCAGTGTTACCAAATGTCAGAGATCATTGGAAGTGCACCATGACTAGATAGCAGACAGGCAGTCAGGGAAGATAGAGGAGGAAGAGGAGAAGGAGAATGGGAGTTTGAAGAGTTGAGTATCCTCTGCGCAACACTGAAAGTGAGAAGAGAAGGCAGAGATAAGATGAGCAAGGTAGACGAAGAGCCAAGGCAAGAGAATAGCGCCCAGGGGAACACCATAAATTGAGAGAGAAGTGGTGGAGGAGAAAGAGTCCAGGATCACCTGTTGAGTGGGGGGGTTTAGTCAGTGAGGAAGGGAGGTAACCAATCCGGTGCCTGGTCTGAGATACCAAGGGTATCTTGGAGCTGCTTTATGAGGACAGAGTGGTTGAGCATGGCAAAGGCAGAAGAGAGGTCAAGGAGAACAGCGGGAGAGTGAGTCAAGATTTGCAAGCAATTCTTCGCAGGTGTTCAGGAGAGTAGTTTCTGTGCCTTTGGATGCATGGAATCCAGATTGATGGTCGTGTAAACAACCAACAAGTGTGTGTAAGGTGGTTAGTAGGTCCAAGGACATGTCCCTGTGTGCAGGTACAGGAGCACAGCCTGAGTCACTTGGAGGAGTAAACCGCTAGGAAGGCTTGCAGGTCGTTGACCCCTGATGAGACAAGCAGAATGGGGTTGGGTTCCTCTTCACCCCCTTCCTGACCAGAGTAAAACCCCTCAGGAAGGTCTTCTTCAGAGCTGGTGCAGATTGCTGGAAATCTTCTGGGGGATCCCAGAGGTGCCAGAGTGAAGAGTGGAGCAGCCTTTGTTGGCCTGGGCAGGAAGCCCAGAGCTGGAGGCATGTCTCTCACTAAATCAGAGCCATTAGGGAAAGTTGCGACGACTGGAGCATGCAAAGTAGAAAAAGGTGCTGTGGTCAGGGTACAGTTGTTGGAACCACTAACAGAGGTCTAGGTGGCAGGGAAACCCTGGGAATGCTAATCGTTGCAGTGGTAAAGGTGACGGTAGTGGACAAACCCTTTGGTGTCGCAGTCATCGAAGGAAGAGCAGACTTCTTATGCAGAGTCGTCGACTAGGTACTATTCGAGGGAACGGTCGTCATCGGGGCGACAGTCTTGGTGGATGAAGTGGACGACAAGGCTCATGTCATCAACAACGGTGGAGCCGGTGATGGGTCCTTCAATGACTTGCTCTTTGACGAAGACCTAGGTTTGCCCCCCTGGCGCCAATGACTTTCTCGTGGATGGAGGCAGCACGCCTGCCAGTAGGCTAACCATCGACAGAGCCGGCGACCAGCCTCTCTACAATGTGGGTCCCACAGCTGCGGCAACCATTGACTAGGAAGGCGATATAGTGTGATTTAACCTTCTTTTTGTTCTTTGCCAAGGAAGCAGCCTCAAATGAGCTTGGCCTCATTTACTGGAGGGAGCACACTCTTGAACTTGCCAGCCCTGGAAGAGGCATGACTACAACCGGAGGCTGTGTCTGAGGCTATCCCTTCTTCGATCCAAGCTATCAACCTCAGATGGCAGTTCGTCTGTGTCTTTGAGGAAAACGACTGGCAAATTAGAAATTCGTCTGCATCGTGGTTGCGATGGAGACAGTAAATGCACTTGAGGTGCTTATCCTTGAAGATATTCTTCAGGACGCAGTTTGCACAAGACCTGAAAAGACTTATTTGTGGCATTCGTCATGGTGTTAGAGTAAGGTCCAAGTCTGGGTCTGTAGCGACACGAGCTGAAGATCCGACAACGGACTGAGAATTTCTGCGGCAACGGGTCCCCATCACCAGTAGTCACAACGCAATGGTAGACTGAGATGTAACAATTTCGCACAAAAAGGTAAAAAGAGCTAAAAACGATCGATTTTCGAGGAGCCAAGCACGTGGACTACCATTACGAGAAACATGAAAAATCTGAAGCTTGCCAGCAGGGATAGAGCTTAGGAAGATGTTTGTCACTGGCTGGGGCAGAATGACCCAAAAGTGACACTGATTGGCTATAGAGGAGACAAGCAGTTTTTTTAAATCTTAAATTGCTTTAAATTAACTCTAGGATTCCTAGCCTGGCGACGGGGAGTATTCACGAGCATGTGAATCCATGCTGGATAAGTGCAAAGGTAAACCAAGAAAATTATGGGGAGACAAAACCATGACCTGAGATACAATTGACCATTGTTCATAACGGTCGATTAAAACAAGAGAAAAACAGGGAATAGGTTGAGGAGAGAAAGCAAAGCCAGTACAAAAGAAATTGTCAAAATTGGCAGTAGAAGGAGCAGTATTAACAAATGTGTGTGACGCCCACAGTGTGCAGGAAGCACAACAAATGCAGCCAGGTTTGAATGGAAATGTTGTGAGAAGAGGAGAGTATAATTATTATCCCAGGGGTTTGGGGGTTGGATTTCAAGCACCACAGACAGGAGGGTTTAATGGAGGACAGCCACGATTTGGGGGATATGGACCACAGTTTTGGGCATGTGTAAAAGTAGCACATGTTTCATGGGTTTGTAGTAGAGGTAGGTGTGGAATGCAAGAAAATTGCAGCAATTTGGCCCCAGAGGGGGGTCTGCATATCCACCACCATATAGAGCTACACAGTAGGATTATAGTCCAAGATTATACACAGTATCAACCAACCCAGACACAGCCGCAGCAAAAACAGCAGGCAGTACAACCAAAAATGCAGTAACCACAGCAGGTGGTGCAACCTCAGATGCAGCAAGCACACGTACAACCATAAGTATTACAGAATACAATAGCATAATGGGACGCAAACATATTGTTGCAAGCACTGCTGACGCCTAGAGTAGGGGGCATGACAGTAGTGGGAGGGAATCCCTTTACAGGAATAGGACTGAACATGTAACCAAAATCGGACAGCCCACAGAGCTACTTGAAGTGCCCAATTCTACTGATTAACCCAGACCTGCAAGAGGAACAGAGAGTGGGGATGACTGTAGGTGGCAAGACTTTTTCCTTCTTTGACGACACTGGGGCGACGAGATGCATTGTTAAAGAGGGAAAGTTACCAACAGGAATATAAATGGACGCACAAGGATTCTCAGGGGCTATGACAATGGTTACTCTTGCAGTTAATTGCCTATAACAATTGGAGAACACGAGATGGCTATGCCATTTTTATATTCACAGAAAACACTTGTTAACATATTGGGGAGACACTTGATGAGCATGCTAAACTTGATGGACTCTTTCACTGAAGAAGGGATAATCTGTTAAACACCAGGTATTCATTATGTGAACTCGCAATAATTTGTGAAGGCATTTTATGCCAGAAAGCACAAAGAGGGGTGCCACTAAGCCCAGAAGCCTTTGTTTATGGGGTCCAAGTGGTAAACGCATGGATCTATGAATATAGAAAAAATTGTTGCGATTACCATCAGAATTTCTGTTTAGACAAGAGGTATTCATGGGCATGGTAAAAGGAAAATTACTACATTCAAGTTAGAAGCAGCGATAGTGAGAGGACAGAGTGATATTGCATGGAGTCGGTGACGATTGTGTAACCTGGCGCACAGTAATAGTGGTTGACTCAGCACACAGACTTACTGACTTGACTCATGAATTGTTTGAAGGAAATTATTCATATGCCAAGGTGATGTTTAACATTTGTGTTACACATGAGATGCAAATAGAGTATACAGAGGTTCTCAAAACAATAATTCTGGTGAGAAAACTCCAATCATTTTTGCAGGAAGATTTGGCAAAGGTGCCGAGTTCATTGTGGAGCAGAGGTCCATAATATGTCAGCTTATTAAAAAAGTAGGACCGGTTGAAGAAAGGTGCCATTTTACCACGAGTAAAACAGTATGCCATGTTAAAAGAAACTGACGAAAGCATCAAAGAAACTATTGCTGCCCTTATGCGACAAGGTATATTAGTGACTTCAGAATCACCATGCAATGTGGCGGTGTATCCACTAATAATGGCAACAGAAGGTCTTATATATTTATACAGGATTTACGCCCTTTGAACAATATTCTTGAGGCAGATTCCATTGGTGCCAATTCCAGCCACAATATTATGTAAAATACCTCCGGAGGCCCAATGCTTTACAATTATTTACCTGAAAATGCTTTTTCCTTCATTCCCCTGCACGAGGAGTCACAGAATGTGAGCATGTTTACCTATCACTGAATGAGGTTAAAGCACAGTCACCTCCCACAGGGGTACTGTGAGTCCCCCAGTGTTTTCAAAGGGTGTCGGAGATGGACCTGGGAAATGTACAGACGGACAGCATATTAATACAGTATGTGGATGACTTGGTAGTGTGCAGCAACACAGAGGAAGAGTGTAGGAAGACCTCTGTGAAACTATTGACAGTACTGGCTGAAAGAGAGATTGCAATATTGCTCAGGAAAAAGTATTGTATCTAGGACAGATAATATTACCAGAATGCCCTGACCAAATACAGTAAAGGAGTTACAGTAGTTATTGGGGGCTCTGCAATTATTGTCGCATATATGTCTTTGACTACAGCACATATATTCGGCCCCTCTTAGAAGGGCTGAAGGGAGCACAGAAAGACAAAAACGACATTGCATGGACAGGTGAGATGATCAGTGCATTGGATGAATTAAAAGAAACAAAAACAGCTCCAGCATTAGGGATCCCCGATTATGACATTTTCTCCTGATTTCCCATGCAAATGGAGTTGTGACGACAGCTGTGGTCGCACAAAAATCTTCAAAAGGATACAAACCACTTGCATTTTACAGCAGGATCTTAGACCCAGTAATGAGAGGTAATTACCCATGCGAACAAGCATTGGCTGCAGCAGCTGTTGTAATTCAGAAGTCCAATATAACAATGGGCTGTACAGTTACATTTTATGTTGAACATGCTCTTTTTGCCATCCTTGAAAATCCCAAAAGCACATTGACCACACAGACAGCATCAGGTTATGATGTTACAACATCTAATCCATCAATCAGCATTGTGGGGTGCAGCATTGTGAACCCAGCAAGGTTCATGGCAGAGCAAGTGAAGGAGCGAGCTGATGTACAGGACTGTACTACCTACACTGATTATTATGATGTGCCCCAGGTTAAAGAAAATGCCCCCGGAGGGGGGATAATTCTCTTTATTGATGGTTCATCAAAGATAGATCAAAGCTCTCAGGAAAGGCATAATGGGACATCAGTGGTGAAGGCAGAAGAGAGCAGTAAGTTGGAGATAGTGAAAAGTGCAACATTACCAGCACATTTCTCAGCGCTAGCTGCAGAATTAGCAGACATGATTTTAGCGCTTGATGCGCATAAGGATGAGGCAGTAACTGTATACGCAAAGTCAGCAGTTCACTTGGGATTGTCACAATGGAAAAAGAGGGGCTTCCAGCACGGAGGCGGCACACCAGTACAGCATTGTTAGAGAGGCTATTAGATGCACTTGAATATCCCTCAGCGATCACTGAATTGCGCTGCGTAAACAAGAGGTGCAGACATGATTTCCTGCAGCAATGAAGCTGCGGATGCAGAAGCCTAAAGGGCAGAATATGTCCTAGAGATATTAGACATTACAACTGCCCAAAACAAATGTGCACGTAACATGGTGATGAAAGAAGCTTTTAATACGCTGGCAGTAACACAGATTGTAGAGTTCCAAGAGCATGCGGCACAAGAAGTACAGGCATTGTGGAAGAAAAGGGAGTGCTCATTATCCACTGCAAAAGCTAATTTGATGACAGGATAGCCCAGGGAAACCAGCCATGCCTGCCAATTCATTGACAGTAGCACTGGAACAGCTCCACTATCTAGCACAGACCATAAGAGTGTCTTGCAGCATCTATTTCAGACTGGTTTGTCCCAAATTTAACTGAACATGTGATCAATTTTGTTAACTGCACAGCATGTCAAAACTTCACTGCCAGACATACATTAAGAAAAGTGAGAGGATCAATACCCCGTCCTACTGTACCATTTCATCATTTACATATTCATTATGGGGATATGCTTCACACCTGTAATGGCTACCAATAAATGATCTTAGTAGCATGTCCCTTTTTTCACTGGATAAAAGCATGTCCCTGCACACATCCAGATTACATATTGGCTGCAAATTTCCTGGTACGAGAAGTATTTCCTAGATTGGGAGTGCGCAAAGTGCTTTGTTCCGACAACAGACCCCCATTTGTAAATGAGATGTTTGAACACATCACATCTCTATCGGGAATAAGACACACATTCTCAACTGCCCATCAACCAAATCAAATGGAATTTGCAAGCACTTAAACAGCCTCTTGAAGGAACGCATTGCCAAAATAGAAGACACTTTGCACAAGAATCGGCTGCACTGCATTCCCCAGGCTCTTTCTGCCTTACACAATTAGCCAGGCTCTGACCACCACCTGACACCTCATGAGTTGGTGACAGGACGCAGAATGCATGTCCCAATTGCTCCTCCCACATGTGACCAAACGGAGGCTAATAATTCAGCAACAGTTCTTGGTAAAGAAATGCATGACTATTTGATGGCTCTCAGAAATGTATATCCAAACGGGTGTAGGTGAGGCGGGGGGACCCAGCAAGAATCATCAAATGTTGACCCTGCTAGTTTATTACTGCCTCTTCAACCAGGTTTTGTGTCGAAATTATACTAGAAAGCGGCATAAGACAAGGTTCAAATGTCAGTACACGGTCAAGATAGCCACACCTTCAGCAGTAAAGATTAGGGGCAGGGGAGCTCCTTTTCATCTCAGCAACATGAAGAAATATTGTGGTGAGGCCACTGTCAGAAGATACAGAACAAGAAGGGGAAAAAGAAATCCGAAGACCCCACACAAGGGCGATGAACAGAGCAAATCAGCAGCAAGAGTAGAGACTGTACTGTTTTTCAATTCCAAGAACATTTTTTTTAACATTCTCGAAAGACATGTTTTGAACACAGTGTGTGATTTTTCCCATTCCAAGGTTATCAAATGTTCTCCATAGACATTTTGTTTTTTTGCTCCTCTCTTTCTTCTTGAACACTTATCCTTTCGTACGAGTTTTGAACATTTGTATGACAGTGTTGTTTAACCTAAAAACATATATTGTGTTCTAACAGAATTTCCTCTCAATTTGAACTGTTTGTCTTGTGAATATTTATTTTCTTTAAAAAAGGAGATATGCATTTTTTAAAAAATAATATCAAATATTTCCTTTTGTTGCTCAAAGGGGCTTACAGACTTAGGTACCTAATAAAGGTACATTATTTGGCTATAATGATTTTTTTTTGTATTCTGTTTTTATTTCCTTTATTGTATTGCAGTGAAGCAATTTAGCACTGGTGTTTATTGAGGGTAACACAAGTATAATTCCTGAGAACAGCAGTTGAAATGGAAACTAACATTCCCCCGGAAGGAAGCACACAAGTAAAAAGACGGGTGCAAAATGACATGAACCACATGATGCAGTATTTTAATAATTCACTCCATGTTACAAACAACATGTGGTACTAGCACATGTGAAGGGTGGGAAGAGAGAAGTCTGATGAGAGCTGTTTCGTTTGTTCCCTCATTCCATATGTTTTGTCTGTTCCCTCAATCCATACCCCATGAGAGCCTCTGGAGTGTTCATAACAGAGGTAAACACACGCAGAGCACATTGCGTAACACATCTTACACTGTGCCAATTTCAGGGAATTAAGGCTACCAATACAATGGGTAACAAAGGCAGATTCCCTTCATGAGGATAGCTTCATAAATCCAATGCCCCTGATGAGCAGTGCAAAAACACAACCCAAGGTAATTAAATACATATTGTCTGGCATGCAGAGCGGAGAGATTAAAATAGAAGACCATAAATTGCTGCAGTGTACCGATGCACAAGGGAAAGAAATTCCTGGTTGCTGGAAAAGACCTCAGTTACACATAGCAGGGAGAGAATTGACAGCAGTAGAATGGGTTGATGGACTGATGGGCTGTAAAGCACAAGCACTTATAACGGCAATCAGGGAGTTTATGGAGAATGCAAATAGGGTGTGCCTGAAGGAGTGGACTGAAGATTCCAAATTGTTTACCTGGGTAGAAGATGAAACGGAAACAGTATCCAGAATACCAATAAAAATTGCAACCCAGTGTTTCAGAAACAATGGTTTGGTGAATGTAGGCGTGACTGAAGATTGGCAACATATCATGGACACACCAGCCATGAAGGTGGGCACAGCTATATTAATGGCCCACTACTGGGCTTTTGGCTCAAAGGCCAATATGCAGCTCCCTCCAAATTGGGGAGGCACTGTTTCATAGTAGTAATAAGTGCTCTGGGTGCAGATTGGTGATTTTACCCTTATGAGCACAAAAACCAGAAACACAAGTTCTCTTGCCCTAAACCATACCCAAAGGGAGAATTATAATTCGGCAAAATCAATTGAGGCCTATGATGACTTGGCAGACCAACATAAATTGTTTGGCTTAAGGCAATGTTCTTTACTTTCTATCTTGCCCATGACTTGCAAGCAGCAACAAATGCCAAATGGTTACAAATCACCAGATGGGAGCAGTTGCAAATATTAAATGCAACAGTGAAGGCGTTTAATGCTATTAAAGAGGAGTTGAAAGCAGTCAGACGAATGACTCCCCAAAATATGTTTGTTCTTGATCTCAACACAGCCATGGAGAGGGGTGTTTGTGCCATGATAGGCTCATCTTGCTGTACGTCCATATGAGCAAACAATGAGCAGAATGGGTCACTTACTGAGGCTATAACGACCTAACAGGAGCTGCCCACAAAGATGGTGTTAGAGGTGAAGGACATTGAAAATAATTTCTGGCTCCATCTGCAGCGAGTCCCTCTCCATGCTGCTGCTCCATTGACTGGTCCCCAGGCCACACTCCTCAAAGAACAAATTTGGCAGTGACCCCTGCATTCAATGACCATGAAAGATCTGCTTTTGTATTGCACCGGTAAGCACCCTGGATTGCCCTGTGCCGGACTATAATGCCTCTGCCCTTGGTTGCTAGGTTGAATCATGCCTCCCTTTCCCACTAGCTTAACAGAAAAATTATTTCTGCACCATTTGATGTATGTATCTGCTGAGCTTCAAACTCGCACATTGTTTGCTTTCTGCTGCTTGTTAGTGCCTTGCTCGAAGTTTGACTTTGGGTGTGCTTTTACATCTGTGCATTCTCCATTTTGTGCTGCATTTTAGTGCTTTAATGGAAATTCAAATTTAGGGGTGTTTTTTAAACCTGTGCATTCTCCATTTTGTGTTACATCTGAGTGCTTTATTGGAAATTTGAATGTAGGTGTGCTTTTAAATCTGTGCATGGATTGTCTTCCATTGCACCCAACCTTCTCATGTGCCAGCCTGGCTGCTAGGCCACTTGGTGAGTTCCTGTGCATCTCAAGTTTGGTTTGTTTTTTTTTCTCTTTTTTTTTCTCTCTTTCTCTCCCTCTCCCTCTCCCTCTCCCTCTCCACTACTCTATCACCTATCCTACCTCTCAGAAAATCTGGAAGAAAAATGCTGGAAAAAGTTCTCCTGGACTCAAACCCAGGCCTACCTATTGCTGACAACTATGTCAATGTTACCTTCAGGGAGAGTTACTGCCACCTTATTTTCTGTCCCCTCCCCTGACCTATGCCCCCACCAATCTGGTCTCCACTCTACCCTTTCTCCTCCTCACACATTAATGGTGGCACTAGGTGGGAAGTACCCCTGGCATACTGCTCATCATCTAGGTGTATCATTAATGCATATCTCAACAGCACTATCATGGCCCAAGGTTGTCAACCTACCCTCCTCCTTCTTGATCGATGCCTGCCCTCTTCCATAAACTTCCTGCCACTCCTCCTCCCTCTCCTCTCTCCACCACCACCAACTGGAGTACCACCCACCCTCCACCCCCCCACCATGGAAAACCTTCAACAGTGAATCGGCTTTTTACATTTTTTAATTAGTGTTTTGGTTCAAACATCACTGTATACACCTTTCACTATTGTACAAAAAAAGAATGAAAACAAACCAAAGAAAATACAAGAAAAACATTCTCATGCATATTTTAAAAGAAATTGTTCTACTTAAAATAAATATCCCATGACAACACTAAAAGAAAAGGAAAAAAGACTGAGAATGAGACTGCGCCCAGTTTTAAGAAAATAATATTTAATGCATTGAGGTGCCCTTTGTGATGACACTTGTTTCGGTCCCTTAATAGACCTTTCTCAAATCAGGGCTGATTATAGTGAATATACAGTAATTAAGTGCCAAAAATAACAAAAAGACATTATGTTAGATCACATATTGTACATTAGCAAAAGAATGAACATAGAACAAAGAAACAAGTCACATATCCAATTCATATGGATGATAAATCAAAAAGCAAAACTATAATGCAAAAATAAGATTACAGACAAAAATAGGTGGGGGATTCGGTGGGACAGGAAGGGTCAAGAGAAAGGCATAAAATGCTCAGTTAATGCTTTGTCCATTATCTCATAATACCTTCTTACAGTGTATGGAGAGTAATAGTTGTATTACCTCTTATTCTTTGAACTGCCCCTATTATTTTAGCTTTTGCAGAGAATATCCGCTTCCATTAATGGGTTAGATCCCTTTGAAGAAATGACATAAATTACAATTAACTAAAGTATTCTGCAGATGCCGCTCGGCATTGTTAGTCTAATGTAATAGGCAAAGTTTCACCCAAGGTAATGCGCATCTTAATTCAGTTTCCTAGTTCCCAGTTCGTATACATAATTAGGTTTCCTTAAGGATTAGTAGATGTTACCAGTGGCTTTTTTTAAAATCCCGTGTTTTTTTAGTCGTGTGATCACAATATTATTTCAGTTATATAGATTAAATCTTAGTATTCCGCCAGACTTGAGCCAGCATGCTATTAAAAGATGCAGCACACACGGTGCTCGCGGTCTTTCATTACATTGAAATCGTAAAGGGAGAAAGTGAAAAACTGCCGCACTTCTGAGACGGTCTCTCACCCGAAACTGCATGAATCGCGTATAATCGCGTGCCGAGTGTCCGAAGGGGGCGTCCCAAGGCGTCCCCTTCGTTGCTAAACTAAAAGTGAGTCGCCATGATGACGTACTTCAAGAGTAGTCCGTTCTCTAATTTTGAGGCCATTGTTGTTATAGTATCGAATGCACCGGCCATTACTAAATGGAAGAAGTTATATGCTTCATGTATTACTCGACCTAGTCCATTTAAAGAACTAGGTCATTTAGGTGCTTGTTAGAGAGTGCTAATTGTTTAGATTCAAATCATCTCAAAATCCACCGATCATTTACTTGTTGGTCGAGGATCCTGTGCTCACAGGTAGTTGAAAACGGACCTGCTTTGGTTGAAAATTCCTATTGTTTTTTTTGTATCTCTTGATTTGAACCTTCCAGACTTACATAGGGAGGAACCTTTGACCTGGTTACAAGCACAAACTAATGGATTCAGGATGTGTGGATCATGCACAATGTGCAAATATGCACACAAAAAACAGACTCATTCACTGGCACTAACAACAGAACGTTGAAGATCTTGCAACCCATCAACTGTAGGTCAAAATATGTGGTCTATGGGATCATATGTGTATGTAACCGGGTCTATATTGGCAGCCCTATCAGGGAACTAAGGTTTCAGATTAGAGAACACTTGGCCAAAACTGGGAGCCAAGACCCAAGGTTACCATTAGCCACCCATTGGCAAGAGCGACACCAAATGAACAACAAGGCGAACATCAAGTTTATTGGTCTCCAGAAAGTCTCCTTGGGAAAAAGAGGTGGCAATAAGGAGAAAAAGTTGAGACAAGCGGAAGCAAGAACAATATGTAAACTTAATTCCACAGTTCTCGGCCTTAACACAGACAATGAAATGGTCTCCTTTCTTTAAAAGGAACCAGAAACAATCATCCGGATTACTTTAAATATCACCAAATATGTAATAACTTCTAGATTGGCTAAGATTGAGAATTTGGTACCATACTAGTGTATCACCCTGACACTACGTCATCATGCTTGCAATCTTTTTTGATAATTGTTTTTTTGATAATTGTTTAAGATTTAGGATATAACCTCTGTATACACTTATGTCACCTAAAAATATGCTCGAGACTTTTGGCCTGGTAGCACTAATGGTAACTAACTATATTTTGAGATAATGTTACCTAAATGCATATAATTCACTTTTTCTTGCAGTAGGCAGCCATCACCCAAGCAACTATCACAGACTGTATTTGAACAAGGAATTAAATTTGACTTACTACAATATACAGATCGTTTTTATAAACAAGTAAATGATCGGTGGATTTTGAGATGATTTGAATCTAAACAATTAGCACTCTCTAACAAGCACCTAAATGACCTAGTTCTTTAAATGGACTAGGTCGAGTAATACATGAAGCATATAACTTCTTCCATTTAGTAATGGCCGCCGCTTTCGATACTATAACAACAATGGCCTCAAAATTAGAGAACGGACTACTCGTGGAGTACTTCGTCATGGTGAGTCACTCTTAGTTTAACAACGAAGGGGACGCCTTCAGACGCCCCCTTCGGACACTCGGCGCACGATTATACGCGATTCATGCAGTTTCAGGTGAGAGACCGTCTCAGAAGTGCGGCGGTTTTCTCTTTCTCCCTTTACGATTTCAATGTAATGAAAGACCGCGAGCACCATGTGTGCTGCATCTTTAAATAGCACGCTGGCTCAAGTCTGGCGGAATACTAAGATTTAATCTATATAACTGAAATAATATTGTGATCACACGACTAATAAACACGGGATTTTAAAAAAAGCCATTGGCAACATCTACTAATCCTTACGGAAACCTAATTATGTATACTAACTGGGAACTAGGAAACTGGATTAAGATGCGCATTACCTTGGGTGAAACTTCGCCTATTACATTAGACTAACAATGCAGAGCGGCATCTGCAGAATGCTTTAGTTAATTGTAATTTATGTCATTTCTTCAAAGGGATCTAACCCGTTAATGGAAGCGGATATTCTCTGAAAAAGCTAAAATAATAGGGGCAGTTCAAAGAATAAGAGGTAATACAACTATTACTCACCATACACTGTAAGAAGGTATTATAAGATAATGGACAAAGCATTAACTAACTGAGCATTTTATGCCTTTCTCTTGACCCTTCCTGTCCCTCCGAATCCCCCACCTATTTTTGTCTGTAATCTTATTTTTGCATTATTGTTTTGCTTTTTGATTTATCATCCATATGAATTGGATATGTGACTTGTTTCTTTGTTCTATGTTCATTCTTTTGCTAATGTACAATATGTGATCTAACATAATGTCTTTTTGTTATTTTTGGCACTTAATTACTGTATATTCACTATAATCAGCCCTGATTTGAGAAAGGTCTATTAAGGGACTGAAACACGTGTCATCACAAAGGGCACCTCAATGCATTAAATATTATTTTCTTAAAACTGGGCGCAGTCTCATTCTCGGTCTTTCCTTTTCCTGAAGACTTTTTGAGTGGTTTTCTTCTTGGCTTTACCACTAACCGTCTGCGACGCGACTTTACAGAAAAACCTTGGAAAGCAAACATTTGTCCATTTTATATAATTTGAAGTGAAACTAAAATGTCGCCATGTTAGACCTGACCGACCTAGCCAAGCATTCTTAAACTTCCCATGACAACACTACACAACATCAATTAGAACCGCTAGTTCATAGAGTGTTCTGTTAGGAGTAAACTTTCTGATCCTCGCTATCCTTGATCTGCTATTTATTTTCAAATCAAGGAAGCCAAACAGAGCCAGAATCAAACTCTGCCGCTGGCCACCAATCAGGCTAGTCCACGTAAATTCATTGATGGTTTCCATCGCCATATATCTTTTCCTTTTATTTTGCAGTGCTGAGTAGTCAGCTACCAAGTATTTAATGGTTTCTTTAGTAGCCATATTTTTGCATAATGTGCAGGTCTGATTGCTCGTGCCCAGCCCCCACTTACTTGTCCTTTCCAAAATCAGAGGTTTTTTTTTGCCTAAAACATAGGTAGATTGTCCTTAGTTTAGAGCAAGGAAAGAGCAGAATGTACTTGGGGAGCTCCTCTCTTTTGGTGAGGAATTTGCTATATTCAGCATACAAGCTGTATGTTCCCACCTGGTCTGAGGAGGCCACCCAATCCTGTTTGTGTAGCTTGTTCTTTACTGTGGCCAGACTATAAGAGAGCTCTTCTGTTGATGAACCTATCAAGGAAAGTGTTTTGTTAATTTGTTCCTTGAAATTTGTGATGTGACCCCAGATTATCTAGTCTGTTCCTCACCCCAACTCTGATAGAGAGACATAGGTGGCAGGTTTAATAATTTTGCGTACTCTGCCATTTTCTTCCACTTACCCTGGCGCCAAGTGAAATTAACCTGAACTCTTGCCTTATCACTGCATTCGGGATTGAGTTGGGCAACCCCAATGTTTTCTTCAAAAGTGTTCCCTGGATGGAGTTGAGAAAGTCCCCCAGCTCAAAAAGGGAAAGGTCCAACCCATAAAGTAGTTTGGCCTCCATGCTAGAAAGATAGTATTGAAGCAGAGGCTTGAGCGAGAAGTGACATAGTTGGGAGTAAATCCTCTCCATTTTTGCTAGCAAGGGTGGACATTTCCCCCCAATCAAAAGTTTCAAGCTCTCCTTGGAATACATGTTGGTTACACGATAGCCGAGGTACTTGATGGATTCCAACCTTTCGAGAGGATTACCTCCAACACTCCACATCATGGTTTTAGGACATCTCTTACTGGAAAAAAGAATGACCTTCAACTTTTGGCCATTAGCTCTAAGGTTGTTCTGGGCTGCGTATTGAAAGAACAGGGTCAATTTCCTCTGAAGTCCCAGCATTGTAAAGTCAAAAAGGACAACATCATCTGCAAACACAATGCAGTCCAGTGACACAGAGCCCAGCTTGGCAGGATTAGTGGTGCCTCCCTCCCAGACACAATTTAGGTCGTCAAGATAGAGGTTGAACAGGGTGGGTGCCATCACATACTCTTTCCGCAAACCCATGTGCGTAGCAATAGGGTCAGTCATGGCTCCCTCCCTACTCAGCCTCACCCTGATAGTTGTGTCCATATGCAGCAAAGCCAGCAACTGCACCAACGTTAATGGGAGGTTCATGCCCAAGAGTTTGTTCTAGAGCCTTGCTCTACTTACTGTATCAAAGGCACTGGACATGTTTATTGATGCCATATAAGTTGCTACTATTTTAAACTGGTGCTATTACTCTAACCTGGATTGATTTATTAAATCCTACCGCGCTTTGCAGACTTTTTATAATCTTTGCTTTCACTTGCTGGGCATTTGGGATGCCGCTTGTGCGGTTAGTCCTCTTTCTATATTCTTGGAGGCAGTCCCTGGCCTCAGTCTTCATTGGCAACAGCCTTAAATGTACCGTGCCGGTCACCCACGCAGCGAGAGATGAGGCTATTCCAGTCTGGATGGACATTTTAAAGTCACTCTGTTCCACATGAACTAGTTGTGCATTATTGTGTCACTTTTGAATTGCTTCTATTTTAAACTGGTGCAATGACTCTAAACTGGATTGATGCATTAAATCTTACCGCTCTTGCAGACGTTTTATAATCTTTGCTTTCACTTGCTGGGCATTTGGGATGCCGCTTGTGTGGTTAGTCCTCTTGCTATATTTTTGGAGGCGGTCCCTGGCCCATGCAGTGGACGGGCGCACTGACAGCGTGCCAAAGGCATGCTTAAGGCAAGCCTGCCTGTGCCTGTCCGTGCTGAGGACAGGAAGGATGGTAACCCACGCTATTCAAGGAAGTGTCTGTAGACCCTTGCCGCAACTTGCACTGTATTCCGCCTGGATGGAGCGGTAGTGCATTTGATGAGGGGACAGCCTTTATGCAGCAGCGGCCCATTATTGTGATAAATACTCCTCCTCCTTCTCTGTTGCTATTAAACACCTGTTCCTTACCACATGCAGACAAAATTTGCTATTGGTTATCAGAACGCTGCCCGGCCTTGCTATTCCTCACCGAGACATGGCTCCAGGCAAGTTCTGCAGCTGCCCTTGTTCAGGCTATCTCCCATGATGATTACATTATTCACTTGGACCGACAGCCACCCCAGCATGTGGGAGGGATTGCGGTTATCTTTAGGTCTGAGTTCACCATCACTCAGTTTACCTGCCCCCACTGTTTGGCCATGGAAGCCCTTCTTTTCAGATGTGTTATTTCACCTGTTTTCACATGTCATTTTCTGCTTATATACGCCCCCCCCCACACTCTCAGCCCTCATGGGAATTTCCCTAAGCATTTTTACAGACTTATTGGCTGATCTCAAAGTACAATATACACACTTGGTGGTACTTGGGGATTTTAATTTTAAATGTAACCGCCCTAAGCCCCCTGCCCTGAACATTTTCTTTGATAGTCCTGTCAGAATTGGAGTTGCATCAACATGTAATAGGACCCACGCACAAGTTAGGCAACACATTAGATTTGATTTTTGCTAGAATAAATCTACTGACCTTGCAGTCAGTCGAACCTGTGTTGTGGACAGACCACTGCTTGATATCCTGTGTGTTTTGAAGTAGTGGGGCAGCAGTCTAAGATCCCTGTGGGCAGAATCTGGCAGGGTTCATGGCGTACTGCAGATATTGAAGGCATGGTTCCCTCGGTCACAGCCAAGTGACCGAGTAGACTCCTGTGGCCTCCCTCTTGTTACTTTCTCAGGCACTGCACAAGGCAGCTGATGTGGCGACTCCGTTGTGACTCATTCAACCTCACAGACTGCCATCTGTGCCCTGGTCCAGGATGATATGGCCAGGCTGGTGGACACAGGTGGTGTGGGTGCCCTGATTTTATTAGAACTGTCAGCAGCATTTGACACTGTTGACCACCGCATCCTGTTGTCCCGTCTTTCCCAGATGGGGATATCTGGGCAGGTGCTGGCCTGGTTCACTTTGTTCCTGCCGGACTGCACTCAGACCCTAGCCATGCCCCCCTTTCTTTCTGCCCCTTGCCATCTCAGTTGTGGGGTGCCGCAGGGTTCCTCCTTGTCTCAGATTCTATATAATATTTTTACATCTGGGCACTTGTGTGTCTCATACGCTCCTTCGGTGTCAGGTGCTACTCATCCTGACGACACCCAGATCCAGATCTGTCTAGATTTTGATCAGGCTGAGGTGTTGTCGCGCCTGCGCGGGTGCCTGGCAGCTGTGGGGGATTGGATGAACCACAACTGGCTAAAATTGAACGGAGACAAGACTGAGGTGCTGGTGGTGGGCTGTCCTGCTGAGCTTTCACTTTGGGTGTCCTCTTTCTGGCCCTCTTCTCTTGGTCCTCTTACAGCTACGACGAAAAAGGTGAAAAACTTGGGTGTAGTCCTGTCGGCATCGCTATCTATGGACAACCAAGAAGCAGCTGTCTGCCAATCCGGCCATTTTCAGCTTAAAGTAGTAAAGAAAGTGCTCCCTATGATCACAGCCTCTCTTTGTCCGCCGGTGGTGGCAGCCATTGTGCTATCCTGTCTGGACTACTGTAACTCCCTTTACCTGGCACAGCCAAAGGGCTGATTCTGCGACTGCAGTGTTTTCAAAACCTAGCAGCTCATGTAGCAACAGGCATGCCCTATGGGGCCCACATTTCACTGGTGCTCTGGTCCCTTCATTGGCTCCCGGTTTCCCAATGCATTAGGTTTAAGGCTTTATGTATCGTCCACTGGGCGTTACATGACCAGGGTGCAGAACTTCTCAGAGCAAAGTTCACCCGCTACTGTCCTAATCGTTGTTTGCTCTCTGCCAAGCTGCTCCTGGTTATGGCTTTTGCATTTCCTCCAGCGCCATGATCCCTTTGGGATTTTGAAATTCACATAACATATACAGTCCCTACCTTTAGTTTTTTAACAGCTGCTAAGAGGTGTGACATAACAAAGGCATTTAAATAAGTTCTGGTTCCCATGCTGGTTCGAAACCCTGTTTGAAACTGTGTACAAACCATGTGATGTTATATGTCCCTTAAGTTCCCTTAGGAGAAGGGTATCAACAATCTTGCTGTAAGAGTCCAGCAAGGCTATCGGTCTGAAGATTTTAGGTTCTCTCCTATCTCCTTGTTTGTATATTGTTATAATTGTGGATTCTCTCCATGTTACGGGAACTGTCAGGGTTTGGCTCACATGGTTGAAAAGGTCTTGCAGACGGTCAGCCCAGAGATCTGGATTAGATTTAATTAGTGCTGGGGGTATGTTGTCAAGGCCCAGGGACCTCAATGTTTTGGCCCTACCAATTGCCCATAAGATATCTTCAATCTGCCACTGGAGAGCCCCATGGATTGGCTCTGCTGCTCTTAGGTGGGTTTGGCTCTTCTCATCAGGGGGCCTGGCATACTGGTTGGCAATATAACCTTCCCACTCCTGTGCAGTGATGTTGCACTCCAAATAATTCTGTGTACCTTAGGTGACTCCCCCCATACTTTTCCAGAGGTCTACTGTGTCCTTCTGGATAAGGGTCTTAACAACCGCTTGATTCTGATCAACTAACCTTTCCCGGCCAATACATCTAAGTGTAAGTTTGTAGTGGCCCACTATTCTCTTAGCCGCCCTGAACGCGGATTTATCAGCTGCTGTTTTGAGGGAAATTCTGATGGCCTCCCTCTTTGCCTCTTTCGCCAGCTTTACCTTAGGATCAAAGGGATGATTGTGGGATTTCCCTCCACTAATTTGACCCCTATTTTTGACAGACTTGATACATCCCCATAGGGTGTGAGTGTAATTGTTGGTCATTAACCTCCATCCTTTCAGCTCCAGTTTCAGCATTTCTTTCTCCCATATGGTGCTGAAAGTACTATAAGCTCTGGCATTCCATTTCACAGCCCACTTCCCTCTATCTGGTAAAATGAAGGCTGTTTCATACTGTAATGAGTTGTGTGTGGGAAGTGTGTTTCCAGGCTTATCGGAAAATAAACGCTCCCATGACAATCTGCTTTTCTAATGGGTCACACAGATGTCCCAGATCTTCCGACACAAAAAAGTGGTCAATCCATGACCCCACCCCCCTGACCTCCCTTGTCCATGTGTGGAAGTCCCTCACTTCCGGTTCCACTGGTAACCATACCCGAAGATCCCATGCCTCAAGTTATTGATTCCAAGCTTACCACTGTCATACAGATTGGGTAGGGCAATTCACAGTATTGACCAATCCCACCCCCACCCCCGCGAGATATGGGGTTTCACAGGCAGCATTCGTATCCCCACCCACAACAATGTATTCCTTGTCGCCCCTCCCAGACTAATCCATAAACAAGAGATCTAACTCCTGCTGGAGATCTGCCATTTTGGTGTTAGAATGGAGTTCACCTTTAACTAGTGATGTGTGCAGTTGCAGTTTAAATCTACTGTGATTGCCAGACCACCTGAAGGTCTGCCTAGCTACTATGAATGCTCGCTCTGATATCAAACATTCCTCTGACAACTGTCTTCTTCTCGAAGACTTTGACCTAGACGTACTCACTCTTTCCGGGACGTGGTTCAATGCCAGCTCTGTCAATGCTCTTGACACTCTCATGAAAGATACAAAATCCTCTCCAAACCCAGACCCAACAGGCCCGGAGGTGGAGTGGCCCCGATTTTCCCTGAGTGGGTCCCTGCTGCCATCAAACCTACTCAATCCTAATCCTCTTTTGAATGCTTCATCTGTAGGTTTTGTGTCTCGCCTGCTCTCACCCTCGCCACCATCTACAGGCCCCCTGGCCCTATCTCACTCTTCCTTTCTGAATGGGCAGACCTTGCCTCCTCCCGCTCAACCTCTTCTTCCAAAATCTTCCTCTTTGATGATTTCAATATCCACTTTGAATCACCTACCTCACAGTTCTGCGTCCTCTGTGACTCCCACTCTCTCACTATTCTTCCTTCCAGCCTGCTCAGCCGGACACTCTGGATGCCCTCATTTCTGCCGACATCCTCATCTCTGATCAGGTCACAACCCCCTCTCCTGGTCTGACCACTCTTCTCTCCTCCCACCTGGGGCCCCTTTGCCCTATATCCGAGCCCCCCCAGCACTGCCAACCTCCTTCTTCGTCATCCAACCGATAAAGCGAGCGTCAGTCACTGCTTTTGCTTCCACCTTGATCTTCCGTGACCCCCGCCTAGAACTCTGTCCTTGCTAACCTATACTGCCCCATCTCCAACACCCTTGACATCCTTCCCCCTGCCATGAGGGTCTGGCTAAAACCTGCCCTCCCCCCACCCAGGAACAACAGCTGGTATGACTCCGATATAGCATCTCTGAAACGCAAGTGCAGAGTTGCTGAACGGAAGTGGCAGGCCTTGGGTTTACCCTCTGACAAACTGGCCTGCTGCCTGCTCCAAAGGCAATATTGTTTCTCAATCCACTCAAGCAGCGGGCCCTCATCCAAGCTCGCATCTCTGGAGCCACTAACACCACGGCAAGCTTTTCAAAATCTGCGAGGAACTCACCAATCCAGCTGCAATCTCCACCTCTCTCCTTCCTTCCTCTGCTCTATGCACTGCTTTGGCCTCCCATTTCACATCAAAAACTCAGGACATCCTATCGTCACTCTCCTCCACCCCCATCTTCACTCACTCGCCCGATCCCCTGCCTCCCGGCACTCTACCCCCTGCACTCTCCTCCCGCCTGCCCATAGCACCAGACGAGATCTCTAAAGTTGTCTGCTCTATGAAGGTCTCCTCCAACCAGGTGCTTCCCTTCTCTTCAAGAAACATTAAGGACAACATCTCTCTCGCCCCAGCTCTCACCGACTTCTGCAGCCACTCTTTCGTCACTGTCTGTTTCCCTCTATCCCTCAAGCACTCTCTTGTACACCCTCTCTTAAAAGTTTGCTGACCCCTCCTGCCCGGCTAATTATCACCCTATCTCCACTACCCCTTTCCAGAGTAAACTCTTGGAGACGCTGGTCCTCTCCCAACTAACTTTCCACACTGAACTTTTTGCATACAGACACAATATGATACACAAGGCCAAATACAAAGCAATATATAGGACACATGGCTTGGAAATGATGGAGAGTACTTTTAATTGGAATTAGTGCAGACCAGGGACTTCTCTCTCTTCCTACCCTATGTGCCTCTCATACTTTGACATTTCATCAAAACATCCAAGGTTGGGGAGTAATGTGCCAACCAATAAAAATCCCACTTGCCATACCGCCTATGATGGATAGCACCAGCTAATTAGTGGCTAATATGGTGATGTAGTGAGACTATTATCTAGGATGGGCTGGGGTCAGGAGGAGCAAATTGGATATACCTAAACCAATGAGGAAATTAACTATTACGTAAACTATATGTATCTTAAGATATTTACCAATCCTCACCCTCATAAGTTTAGTAACTCAAACTAATATTGTACTGTGACATTACTGACTACGTAGTTTCAGTATAAAATCTTCTCACAGTATTTGCAATATTGAGAGCTACTTTCATACTATCCCAGCCGTTATTCTGTGTTTTGAATAAAGTTGGGTTTTAACGCGCAATTGGAGTACTCCATTGAGTATTCTTTTTTATGCTAGTGTAGCAAATTGGGCCCATCTTAAAATAGTACCGCATATTGGGAAATCTGAGACTACACGTCCCAGAATGCAAAGTAAAAAAAAAAAAAGGCTGGAATTGCATCTCCCAATTCCAAAATGGAATGAAGAATGTAGGATTGTAAGATTACCATACCAGCAATTTTCAGCAGATCTGCCTGGTTTGGTTGGTTCTCTACCTATTTGAGGAAAAATCAAGGTACATAGGAAACCCACACTAGACCTCATAGGTTTCAGGTGTTGCACACCCTCATTTTGCATTCACTTTTTTGCTGCAAAAACGAATAGATTTTTCTGAAGAAAAGGACCATAAACTTTAGTTGCATCAGCCAGCATAAGAAACAATTGTCCCGTTCTATGCCCTTTTCATTGGCTACAGTGCTGTACAATCTCGCCCATTGCTCCGAGGAAAACACAATGTCCTGGATTTGGCCCGATTATCTGGTGTGAATGGAGTGCACTCCATATCAGGGAACTATGAATTGACTCCTATTTACTCCTGCAAAGCACAGACTGATTGAAAGCACCAAATCATAACAAAACTCACAACATTTCGGGTTACTTTGTTATCCTGTGTTTTTCAGAATATGTAAGCCGAGTGTCCGCATTCCATGTGGCAGCTGCAACGGTGTCTAGGTCCGGACCCCGATGGCTGGGTGAAATGGGCTCATGCTGCTTTGCATCACCCACAACATAGGGGGTTGTGATAGAGCATACTAACGACCAAAGCCGGATCCCACCAGATAACACTTTATCCCGAATTGTCCACCTGGAAAAACTCTAGCAGATCTGTAGTATTCGCATAAATGCCAGCATTCCGCAGTCTACCCAAGATCTCCAGAGTTAGCTTTGTCAAGCAGTAACAACAAACGTTGCTCTTCCTGTGCATTTCTGAGTAGTCTGTTGAGAGTTAATGATTTAATTTCAGTTGTAAATCTGTTACTGGTGTAAAGCTAAATCCTAAATGTACTACTGGTGTAAAAAAATGTCCTAACCCTGTGTACCTTGCAAAACTTAATTTATATGTGTTGCTTGCACTGAAGTCCTGGTCAAAACAAGCATTGACAAAGCCAATGGTTTTGGCTTCTGTATAGGTACGGCTCTCCTGTGCCCAGGTAATAGCACCCTTTTCCAGCAATTGCCATTTTGTTGCCAGGGATTAAGATTAATACCTTGCAAATGCCTACCCCATGCTTACACACAAAAGCCAGAACTGTTGGTTTTGCCAATGCGGGTTTACTTACTTTGATGACTCCTAGTTCCTAATCTGTTTCGATGCAAAGCCGGATTCCACTGTTCTGCTGCCTTTCAATCTTCCCTAGCTGGGATATTTAAACGGATGAACAGCAATCACTGTTATTGGTGGTTCTGCTTGTCTGGCCATCTATTCTGGGTGCTTGTCATCCCCGGTGTCCATTGCAGAGATTGAGGGTTTCATGTTAGACAACAACGTCAAACAGATTCCTAATATTAAAGCAGTTGCAACTAGTATATGTGTCTTATAAAGGTTGTATCAATGCTGCATCTGCAGTCCACTCCCATGCAGTTATACAAAGTGTAATCCTCTTAGTGCCATAGCCTTCCTTCAATGCACCTGTTGGGCCACTGGCTGTAACGATTGTAATCTCTTTTGCCAAATCAGGGGCAATAAGGAAGATTAATCAAGATCACCTTGTATATTTTTAAGTCTGTTGGGGAAGTTGGTGCGATAAGTTATGTGATGTTTTTGGTGTAGAATGAAAAGAGAAACAATACCTGCTTTACAACAAAAGGTGCTAAAAAATAAATATTAAAATCGAGTTACAGAGCAAAGTGTCTTAAACCACTCATTATGACATTTTCAGAAAAATATTCCACAAAAAGTAAAATGACCCTTTGGGCTTGGGGAGAGAGTTGGGTGGTACCAAATACTTTTCTAAGTATATGCCAATTTATTTATTGTACTTCTTTGGAAGAAGTTCAGTCATCTGTGTGTCACCTACCCTTTCCTTTTTTTTTGCCAGAAACCACCTCTTTTTCTCTTCTTGGCTTTCGGTTTTCTATCTGCTTAATGAACATTTCTCCTATTCCATGACCTCACTCTTCAAATTTATCTTTGCAAATAGTTTTCCTCATTTTTCTTTAATCACTTTGGATAAAAATGCTATAAACGCTACAGTGGCGTTCTACCACATTCACCACTAAGGGCCAGTGCAAGGCCAGTGGAAGGAACGTTGCTACCTCAGGCAAACTGTCAGATTGGCGTAGCACCCCCCCCCCCATACACACACACTCTTGCAGGGGATAACCTTAAAAATGCTTAAGAAAAGACTTTTGTTTTGCTTTTTCTTTTATACTTTTTCTTCTGAGTTTATTATTCTGGGATCCAGACACTTTCTATTTGCCATGATGGACACGAGCTACAAAAAAGATCAACCCAATGGATTACTCATGCGTCTATTAAATAAAAGTTCACAATTATAAGGGTGCAGAAGGAGGAGACTGACAAACAGGTGGCATGGTGGTTGCTATAAACGTATTATGATCCAACAAAGAAAAGAAAACCTATCTGTCCCTTTCTCTATGAGTGGGTTCCCTGCCTCAACTAAAACCCTAATGGCTCTGTCAGAATGTCGGTTTACATCAAGATTCCACCACCCTGTGTCAAAACCCTATTTCTGTCCCTTACACTTCAAGCTAAACGAAAGCTAAAGTAGACCTTCTTGGTCTGGAAGAATGATCTTCTGGAATGGGAATAAAAGTTCACTTCTCGGCTTGGGATTCATCTAATGGGAATGGCTCCCTTCCCTGGGTCAGAAATCCTCCAACAAAAAAGACAAAGGTTTGTCAGGACTTTGGAACTTTTCTTTGCAGCTTTGTTTAACTGGAGAAGGACTCCCTTCTTCAGGTATCTTGATTTCCCAGTTTCACACAACCAGGAGGAATGAGTCCCTTTCCCTGGCATTTCTTGGTTACCAGGAGAATGACTCCCTTGAGGAGTAGACGTACAAAACAGCCCAGGATCGACGAGCGGAGTTGGCAAGTTGTGAAGCAAACAGCAGTCTGTGCAGTCCGTGCATGCCAGACACCACAAGATACAACACTTACCGTTGTGATGGCGAAATACCTGCACTTAAGAGCTATGAAGTGAGTGCAACATACTAACTGGGATGTTTTTCTCTTTTCCTCGGACGGCTTGCTTGTACACAGCAATACTAATATATCCAGCCGAGACACGGATCATCAAACTTTTAAAAAGATTGTTCGATTGAAAGCCTCCGGGCTTCCTGAACAATTATACTTGGCGCATGATATAACCTTGCTGGGGGCTTCTTCTATTGAAGTCTCCCCTTGGTGGTGGCAGCTGCACAGTGACTAGCGCCTTGCGTCAATTTGATTGTGGACTTGAAAGGCGCCATTAACTTCTTGCAATCTGCGTTCACAGATCTCCGATTCCTCCTCAGGCGGCAACAGTGGGCGCCATTGCCCTTAAGCGGACCCGGGCTGTGGAGCATAGGAAGGGCGTCTTGCTCCATCTATATCCCTACTGCGTCCTTTGTTGTGATTAATCATTTTTTTTTAAATCTATTGATTTTACAGCAGTGAAAATATTTCCCCCTCTGCCCTCCCCACCTCTCCCTTGCCCCCCCCTGCTCTCCCACCCTCCACCCCTAGATGACCAACATGTTTTTACCAGTGAGAACCGTATGCTCAGTAGAGATCCAGTAGCCTTCAAAGATGGGGTAAAGGGGGAAGGGAAGGAACAAGTTACTTGCCTGTAACTGTTGTTCTCCAGCATGGGTCTGGCATGGATTCACATGCTCATGAATATTCCCAGTCGTCAGGCTGGGAATCCTCGGTATAGGAAAAAAAAATCAGTATCAGTTTCATTTCTGATCTTTTTTTCTTAGTAGTAACCAATCACTGGTCTCTGGGTCATACTGCCCCCAGCCAATGACTGCCCTCCCCCTAAGCCCCGCCTCCGGCATCCATCCTCAGATTTGGTAGCACGTAAAGTGGCAGTATGACCAAGTGAAGAGCCGCAGAGGGGTAGGCGGGAGGGTTCGCATGTGAATCCATGCCAGACCCATGCTGGAGAACAACAATTACATGTAAGTAACCTGTTCCTTCTCCAGCATGGGGTCTGGCATGGATTCACATGCTCATGAATAAGAGAATACATAGCAGTACACACATGCACAACCAAGGGAGGTGGCAACAGGCTCAACATTAAGCAATACAACAACTCAACATTAAGCATCTCTTACCTCCTCACCAGGCTCACCTTAAGCGAACAGGTTGCGCAGCACTGCTTGGCTGACCCTGGACTCCTCCCTGGAGTCCCGATCGAGGCAAGAATCTTGTGAAGGTGTGCGTCGACCTCCACGTCGCAGCCCTGCAGATGTCCAGCAGGGGCACACCAGACAGGAACGCCGTGGTAGCAGCGATCGCTCTGGTCGAATGGGCTCTCGGACAGCCGGGCAGCGGTCGGTTTGCCAACCAGTGACAGTGCATGATGTAGCCGGAGAGCCATCTGGAAATGGAAGTCTTCGAGAGAGCCTTCCCTTGATTCACAGTCCCAAAGTTCGCACAGCTGCGATGTCTTCCGAAAACTCTTTGTGCGGTCCACGTAGAACTTCAGCGCTCTAGCTACGCCCAGCGAGTGCAGAGTCCTTTCAGCCGGCGACGAAGGAGAAGGGAAGAAAACTGGCAACACCAAGGGTTCGTTGAGGTGGAAGTCCGACGGCACCTTGGGCATGAAGGAGGGGTGCGTCCTCAGCACCACTCTCGTGTCGTGAAACGTCAAGTATGGCGGCCTGGATCTCTCCCACTCGTGCGGAGGTGATGGCCACGAGAAACGCTGTCTTCCACGACAGAAACTTCAACAGTGCCGAATGCATAGGCTCAAATGGGGCCCCCATGAGCCTGGTCAGCACCACGTTGAGCTCCCACGCCGGGGCAGGGGCCTTCACCGGCGGGAATGATCGGAACAATCCTTTAATAAATTCCTTCACCAGTCGATGAGACCACAAGGACGCCCGTCCCGTAGTTCTGGTGTATCGTGAGATGGCGGCCAGATGCATCTTGATGGAAGCGTGAGCTAGTCCAGCCTTGGTCAATGGCAGTAGGTACGGCAATACTTGAGGGGCCATAATCCGCAGAGGGTTAATCTTCTGTGCACGGCACCAGACAGAGAACCTCTTCCATTTATGTCCGTAGCACTTGAGAGCTGAGGACGCCCTGGCCTTTGCAAGAACCTCTCTGCAGTCGGCCGGGATGTCATACCCTCCAAACTCTAGTGCTGCAGGAGCCAGGCCTGCAAGTTCAGCGACTCCGGGTTGTGGTGAAGAATGGCACCTCCTTCTCTGGAGAGAGGATCTGCGTCCGTCGGCAGCTTGACTGGTGTGGACGTTGACAAGTCCAGAAGGTCCGGGAACCAGATCTGTCTCGGCCACGCCGGTGCGACGAGGATCATCCTGCACCGGGACCTCTTGAGCTGGTTGATGAGCCGGAGCAGCAACGGCAGCGGAGGGAACGCATAAAGAAATAGGCCGTCCCAGGGGAACGAGAAAGCATCGCCCATGCTCCTCGGCTGGGGGAACCTGCTGGCGAACCTCCGGCACTTGGAATTCGTCACCGTCGCGAAGAGATCGATTTGGGGTTCGCCCCATCGTCAGAAGAGTTGATCCACTTGATCCTGGCGTAGCTCCCACTCGTGGCACGAGCGCAGCTCTCTGCTGAGTGAGTCGGCGATCGTGTTTTTTATTCCTGCCAGATGAAGAGGCACCAGAAACATCCCTTGGGCGACGGCCCAATGCCACAGATCCTGGGCTTCCTTGGATAGGGCAGGGGATCTGGTTCTGCCATGCTTCCGGATGTAGAACATCGTGGTGGTGTTGTCGGTGAAGATCCTCACCACCTTGCCCTTGAGGGACGGAAGAAAAGACCTGAGGGCCCAGAACACTGCGCGGAGCTCCAGGATGTTGATGTGGAGTGACTTCTCCTCCGGGAGCCAAAGGCTTCTCGCGTGAAGATCTCCGGAGTGCGCTTCCCAACCTTCCAGGGAGGCATCCGTCGTCACCGTCACCTGGTGAGCTGGGGTCTGAAAGTCTGTGCCCGCCGACAGATGAGAGCGGGTACCCCACCACCGGATCGCCTGATGGAACATCTCGTTGAGAGGGATCCTGCCTCGAAGCTGCCCGTCGACTGGACCCAGCGGGCGTCGAGGAACTCTCTTAAGGGGCGCATCCGAAGCCTGCAAAGGCGCACCAGATAAATGCAGGACGACATCATCCCGAGGAGGGACTTGATAGATCTTACCCTGGCCATGTCCGTGGCCAGCAGACGCTGCACCTTGCCCAGAATGGTCCTGGTCCTTTCCTCCGACGGCGAGGCCAGCCGCACCACTGTGTCGAGCTTGGCTCCCAGAAACAGGGCGACTTGCAACGGAACCAGGTGGGATTTTGGAAAGTTGATGGAGAATCCCAGGTCCGTGAGCAGCTGGACGGTCTTCGCAGTGTGCTCCACGGCAAGCTCCCTTGTCCTTGCCCGGATGAGCCAGTCGTCCAGGTAGGGGTAGACTTAGATCCCCTGTAGGCGCAGCCGCGCCGCCACCGGTGTGAGGCACTTGGTGAACACCCTGGGTGCCGACTTCAATCCGAACGGGGGGGCCTTGAACTGGTAGTGCTGCCCTTGCCCACGAACCTGAGGAACTTTCGGTGTCTTTTTAGAATGGGGATGTGGAAGTACGCATCCTCCAAGTCCAACGACGACAGTAAATTGCCCTCCTCCAGCTGTCCCAGCACGTGCTGGAGGGTGACCATCCAGAACTTCTGTGCCTTGATGTACTTGTTCAGTCGTCGCAGGTCCAGGATGGGGCGCCATCCTCCTGTCTTCTTTTTTACGAGGAAGTACCTTGAGTAAACTCCGGAGCCCTGAAGCCTCTTTGGGATGAGCTCAATGGCACCCTTCTTGAGCATCGCCCTTACTTCCAACAGTAGTTGAGGGACGGGATTTTCCTTCCTGGCCACGGGTGGAACGCGAGGGCACTTCTTCTGAAACTCGAGGGCGTGCCCTTGGGCCAGGGCGTCCAGCACCCAACGGTCAGTGGAGATGGACTCCCACACGCTGACGAACCTCACCAGCCAGCCTCCCACCGGGGTGCTTCGGTGGGGGCCCGACCCCACGGTCAGTTCAATGTTGTTTGGAGGCTGCCTTGCCTCCTTGACCTCCCTGTCGACGACGACAGGCACCACCTGACTTGCCGCGTCCCCTGTAGGCTTCCTGGGACGAACATCTTGCCGCTTGACGGTACGTGGAGGAGCCACTGCCAGATCCCTTGGAGGCACCTTGTCTGCCTCTGCAGCTCCGAAAGGACAGCTGTCGTTGTTGGAGCACTCCCAGTGCCCGGGCAGTCTCTGTGTCTGTCTTGATGGCCTGAAGGGACTCATCAACCGCCTTCCCAAACAGGTTGTTCCCGTCGAAGGGCATGTCCAAAACCTTGTTTGTACGTCCTGGCGGAAATCTGTCACCTTGAGCCATCCTCGTCGTCTCAGGCAAACGCCGTTGCCACCGTGATGGCGTGGTCCGAAGCAATCTCACCTTCCTGTAGGATTTCAAGGGCCTCAGCCCGGCGATTTTGAACCAAAACTCCCTGTCGTAGAGGGCTACGATAGCTAGGGTGTTGGCCGCCTTGATAGTCGTCGCTGCGGATGAGATGACCCGTCGTCCCATCGTGTCCAGCTTCCTGCCCTCGCCGTCCGGCGGGGAAGTTGATGTCGAGGCCGATGCCCCCACAGCTTTCTTCTTTGCCGCCGCCGAGACGACCGAATCCGGGGTAGGTTGCACCCGAAGGCACAAGGGGGCAGCGTCGGGGACCCAGTACTTCTTCTCGTACCGGCTTCTGGGCAGACCTGGAAGAGCTCAGATGCCCTGGAAATCATGGCATGAAAGGATCCAATCTCGTCGGGCGGGGACACCCGAGCAGGGGGCAACGGGGGACACGTTCCGTCGTCATCTGTACCTGTCATAGCCGTGTCCGTGCCTGTATCATCCCTGTGGGTAGTAGACCGGGGGAAGGGCAGAGCAGGCCGCAGAGGTGGGAGAGGTGTCGTAGGATGCGTCCTCCTCCTCTTATGCGGTGGACTTTCCGAAGGTCCCAGGCTCCGGTTCCCCTGTCGGGTCTGGCTCAGGTACCTCCGTCGGGGGGAGGGGCAACCTTGTCTTTATCTCCGAGCATAAGGACTGAATCGCTGACAAAATGGCCGCCGAAGTGTCCTGCGGCCCCGGAAACGATGGGAGCGAGGGCTCTTGAGGAACCTCGTTGGCGACACCGTCGCTCTCGTCGTCGCCCTCGTCGGGATCCCTCCCGATGGGCTGGGCCTCTTCCACGACTTCGATGAGCTCGTCTTCAGAGGTTGTGTCCGTATCCACGATGGCCACCTGCCCCTCCCCCACCTTTTCCAACGAGGACTTCGTGGGGGTCTTCTCAATGGGTCTGAAAGACAACTCCCTCCGCGGTGGCAGGGAGACTCTGGGTCCTGAGGTCGTCTCCACTGGCGTAGCCTCCACAGGCTGAGCCAGAGCCGCTGCAACATCCTCAATCGAGGTCTTAGCAGGGTGCATTAAGGCCATTGTCACCTTCTGTATGCCTGGGGCTTTCACCTTGGGGGGAGGGTCCGAGCCTCGCTCCCCCTCTGCCGAATCTTCGAGATCGACCGGGGCCTCTCCAGAAGCTTCGCCGGGTTCTCTGACTTCCTCTTACCCAAGCCAGAGCGTTGGCTCGTGGTTGATGCCGCCGGGGAGGATGCGCCCTGCCTGGCAGCCAAGGAGCCTGACCGTTTGGCGCTCCCGGTGTCCGCGGACTCGCAGTGCTTGGCCTTTTGTTGGGCCCCCCGTCGCCGGGGCGCCCTCACAGGATTTAGAAGACCGCTCGGACTTCTTTTTCTTCTTCTCGCCTGACGGGCTCTTCCCTTCCAGCCAGTTGGCGAGACGGAGGTGGCGATCCTTCATGGTCCGCTCCAACGTGTTCCCACAAAAAGCACAGTCCTTCTCCGTGTGCGTCTTATCCTCATGGAGACAGAGGCATAATGAATGCTCGTCCTCCTTGAAAACATTCTGAAGCTGGCATCCAGGGCAGGTCCTAAACAGCTTCCCGGGCGTCGAGCTTCCTTTCTGCTGGGCCATGTCCGGGGTAGGCCTCGGAACTTCTGGAATCCTCCAAAAGCGTAACTCGACAAAATCTTCACCCTTGAGGGGCGTAGAAAACTCCGAAACAGCTCCCGTTGATCGGATGTAGAAACGTACCCGGGTTGCCTGATGTGCTAATTGTTGCTCGAGGCCTCTAGGTGTGGTGCCCGGCGGTCGGGCCTCCCCTGGAGTTGCCGGTACCCTGGGAGCTTGCATGCCCCCTTCTCTTCACTGTGCTCCTGGTGTTGGAGCATTTGTCCGGGTGGGGGGCTTCCTGCTGCCTCCTTTCCCCTTGCCTTGCAAGGGCTTGTCTTTGTCCAGTAGTAGTTTTAATCAGTGCCCAGTCTTTTAGGGGCTCCTTTTGGGTCTCTGCATGTGCTCTTCTGTTTTCTGTAGCCTCGCCCCCTGGGAAGGCCAAATGTCCCCGCTGTTTTGAGGTCATCTGCGCCCCTCACCACCCTCTGTGGCTCCTGGGAGTGTTAATGGTTGGAGGCCTTCCCAGTGTGCCCAAGCCCCCGCAATCCTGAGTGGGGCATGCTGGTAACTTTCCCCTATGTCTCCCCACTTTCCGAGGGCTGGATTTGCGCTCTGGGCCTCACCCCCTTTCCCTGCTGTTGCGTTGTTGCTGCATTCCTCGCATGTGCCTCTCTCTGCTTACGTTGATGGGCCTCGCCTGGTCTACCTCATCGCGTCCTAACCTGACTGCACCCCGGTGGAGTCTCCTCATTTTTCCTCCTCTGGATGGGGCGCCTCCGAGGCTCCTCTCAGCTGGGCTCCTGGCCGCGGCTCCTCTGTCTTCTACTGGTCAGGGGTGGGCCTGTCTGCTGTAAGTCAGTGCCTCGGGTCTCCTCACGGAGGTAACCTCTCCAGCAGTGTTGCTCTTCGCCAGCCCACCGTCCCTTTTGCGCATGGCGCAGCCGCCACAGTTGCACCCTCGCTGAAGTGGGGCTCTGTTCTTATTCAGTGTTGGGGATCTCATCCGGACCGCTTTCCTCAGTCCTTGCTACTGCGGGCGTTACGCTCCTGCTCTCCTATCCCAACTGCCAGTGCAGGGTGGTGGGACCGGTAGGTGCAGTTTTTGGGCTCAGAAGCGCCGTCGGCACATCTACTCAGTGCCGGCGGCAATCTTGAAGTCTGATTAATCATCTTTTCTATATGGGCAGTGACTGCGGGCATCTTTGCCGTTGAGCCGACCCGTTTTGTGAGCCTAAGGAGATACGTTCTGTACAATCTTCATTTATATTCTTGCGCCCTTGACATTCTACTGGGGCCGGTGACTCTGGTCAATTTTTGTTTTTGAGCTGACCCGGGTCCTGCAACAAAGGGGCTCCAATTACATAATCCATACTTTTTAACTTTGCTAATTTACTCCAGGCAGTGACTGAGGGCACTTTGCTTTTGAGCCAACCCAGGCTTTAAATTAGACATGTAATCCCACTGCACAAGCGTACCTAATGTATCTTTAGCGTGGTGCTTGGGGTCATCAAACTTTGAGAGGCAACTGTAGGTTCTTGTGGTTTTGAATATACCCAGCTGCCCGCTAACAGTGATCATCTGCTTCAACTTTTGCAATTATTTCGTAATATTTTTTTTTTGTGATGGCGGGTGCTTGTGGGTACTGGGGCCTCAAGCTTAAGTCTTTATGATTTGAATTTGTCATGTCTACTCTTTTTTGGGGCTGTGGGGAAACCAAATTCTATTACCCAACCGCCAGTGGGCTCAGCTGTGTAATTTTTCTTGCAAACTGATAGACAATTTTGTCTGGTGTTGCTCCAGGCTAGTCCGGTTAGACTCCTCCCTCGAGGGGCAGTGTATAAGACCTCTACTGTCGTGCCCTACCGGTCTTCAAACTCTGGTCCAAATTAGGATCATGCCAAACTTGAGGAGTGCTTTCGGGAATGGGAGGGCAATGTGAATGCAATTCATACCTTGGTAACTAATGGCCAAAAGGAGCCCCCGAAAGAACCACTGTTGGTTTAGAAATACTGAATCCATACCATATACAAGGCAACATGGCTGTGACGGGATTGACAGATGCAGAATGTCTGCAGGAATGTTTATCTGCACTACCCATTATGGTTCCTAGGAAGGCGGTAAGATTCCATGCATCTACCCCCCAGAACCTTGGGCAGGCCAAAAAGGATAACAGATCTCCTGCACTAAATAATCAAATGCATACAGTATTAGGAAAGTATTCAAGTACCTTATTAAATCAACCTTCTTGCCCCAGTCTGCTCCTTCTCCCTGCTCTCCCAGAGTTTGTATTTGGAAACTTGTGTGGAGGGACCCTGTCTAGGCCTAGGCCTCAACTACCGTTAGATGCTGTGGGGCCTCTGGCCCTCCCACTCCCTAATGAGGCGGGGGAGGGCGAGACCTATGGTCTACGACAGGATTGCTCGATCATGGAGGATTCTTTCCATTTAGCTACAACAGCAACTAGGGAGCTTTTGAGAGATATTATAGAGCTGGACATGCCCTCCATTCTGGAGGACTCGGGAACAAGAGACCATAGGCTACTGCCGTGAGCCATTGATCATCTAGCGTCTGATAAAAGGAATTCCTTGGGAGGGATGGCAAGTGAGGTTAGGACTTTCATAAATGGAACAGGACTGGATAAATGGGGGGCGGGGAGGAACTCTGGGAATGTGGCCCAAATATTAAAGGGAGGGATCCAAATCACCTATAAAACAAGACTGCACTACATCCAGGGGTCCTATGGGCCTTCCATTTCAAGATTTAGTATCCTCCCTAATAACAAACTTGCATATTACCCTCAATCTTGCATTAAAGACGCAAGACAATTTTGGGGGAGGGAGGTGTGCTAACTGGTCAGCAGACCACATTTAATGAACTGATGAATCGCACAGCGTTTCTGGAAGGATTGGTCAGGGGGTGGATTCCTCAGTGAAAAAAATGGGACCAGTTAAGGATTCTCTATTGGAGAAAACTCAAACACTGACAAACCTAGATGCAAAGGTGGCCATATCTACACTGCCATGTATAGCGGCCAGAATGAATCGACTGATGCCCCTGATAAACAACTAGCATCGACTTCTGGTTTTGTCGGATCTACGTGATTTTTCAGTCACGGAAAAGTCAGCGATGGAAAAGTTTGCATGACAAATGTACGCACCACAAAAAGTTTGCACATTTCCCATGCGAACATACATTTAAAACCCCTACAAACCCACACCCCCAATCAACACAGCCCCACACACCCCAATGCACACCCTACTTACGTTTTAAGACACGCTATGTCCCTGCGGCGCCGGTTCCCTTTCACTTCCGTGATCGGGAACCGGCGCCGCAGGGTCCTTTTCTTTTTTTGGGCAGCTGCAGGGGGTTTCCCCCCGCAACCCCAGATCACTATACTGTACAGTGTAGTGAGCGGGGTATTGAGGGGGGACACTCCCGCAATCTTTTTTGTTTTACCCAACTAAAATGCATGCCACCAAAGGTTCGAACTTTTGGTGTCTGAACCTTTGGTGGCATGCATTTACGACCTTTTTGATAGTTCTGAACTTTTTATTCCGCCATTTCTTCCGATTCCGGTTTTGTCATCGGGAGAGAAGTCTTACAGAAGGTAGCACTGGGTCGATCTGTAAAGGACCACATTGTAGGCTTTCCTGATCATTTGCAAACAAAGCAAACTAAGATCCCCTCTTTTGGCAAGATCATGAGGTAAACTCATGCTTGTGTAACAACAAATCCACAGACCCCTGAGAAGTCGACAGCCTACAGTGTTGTTTCTGGGGCTGTTGCGAATCAGGGGATCAATGTACCTGTACCTTCACCTAATATTTCACTTAGCGACAATATTAATCAAAATCTTGAGGTGATGTCGGCAAGATAGGTGTCGCAAATAGCCATACCGGTGCGGGAGGCAGATCCTGTACAACCTCTACAACACGTTTCTGAAACAGCAAAGGGTGAGCCCAAGCATCGTGCTTCCGAAATCTTAGATTAGGTTGCAAAGAACCCATCTGAAAACCTTATGAGGTTTAACAGATCTAGAGTACTGGCAATTTTCCAGAAAATCCCTCAATTGAGGTCCATTACAACCGACAATATTGATGGGATTTCTTTGCCTATTGTGGATAACCAAACACATGGTTAGCTATTTTCACTCGGAAATAGTGGCGAATATGGTTTGGGAACAGAGGCAGAATCTCTTATTCCTGGGCTATGAAATGACAGGATTGAAAAGTACAGACAACGCTAAAAAGATTCTTGGGCTTCAAATGAATAGAAACCTCGAAAAAAAAAAAGAGATTAGGGCTTCTAATGATGATGTTCTAAGGGAACCTGGGGATGTGACGTCACTAATTGCAACCTTTTTGGGTAATGGACAGGATTGGTTATGGGTAGACCTGCATTTGAAACCTTTGAAACTATCAAACAAGGCATGGCTCAACCCTGACAATACTAAGGTTCAGCTGATTTCCTGGAATGTGTCTGGTGGCACTAATCTATTTAAATTTATTGACAAACCTACAAACAAGGGATTGCTACATATTTACATGTTGCAGGTAACCATTCTTACAACTGCTTTTGAACTCAAGGGCTTTCATACTATCACTATCCCAGCAGTAAAAACGGAACTGGGCCGACCTAGGGGAGGACTGGCATTGGCCACAGATCGAAATCTTGGGATAAAATGGGAAAGGATTCTTCAGAACGAATGGTTGCTGGCTATTAAGCTATATTTGGGCTTGGGACAACCGCCCTTACTTCTAGTTAATATGTACTGGAATCCGCATAGAGTCTCATTTGAGACAATACAGTAAATTGATTGTCATCTTCCAAGCATGGTTCCAGGAAAGTAATGAGAAATGAATAATCCTCGGGGGCGATTTTAATTCCTATTGCACGCAGGGTTCACTTTGAAATGCTGTTAAAGCTATTCCCTCTTCTCTGCATTATAACGTAGATCGGGGAATGTGATGGGATCGTTTTCTCAGGGAATGGGATATGTCTCTTCTGGACTGTATTGTTGCCCGTCTTCTAATTGCCCCCAGTATACTTGGCATAGAGGAGGTAAAACGTCTAGTATCGATTATTTCTATATTTCTAGCGATCTAAGACCTAAATGTGCCTACCTGAATCATACCAATCCTGACTTGGGCGACCATTTACTCCTGTCACTTTGCTCGACTCTTTTTGATCTTAGACCTGATCTTGTTGGTCTATTTGTCCATCAGAGGCTAAAGGGCGGGGGGGCCTTAATTGGAGTAGAAAGACTGTGGCGAAATGGAGTCAGATCTTGACTGACTGTCAAATCTGAGCATACACTCCTATTACTTGGTTGCGTACTCCGACTGTCCCAATCTACCCTATCAAACTATTAATGCCTGTGTTAAGAGTTATTCGAGAGTATTCCGCTGCTCTTGGTGAGAACACAAGATATCTCCCAGATAGTAGAATTTTGCATTCTCAGAGCCTCAAACGTAATAAAATGGCTGTGCTAAAAACAGCTGATTATTCAGTTGCTAGGTTTAAAATCTATCAAACACAAAAATGTAGTTAAATCTCTCAGGATAGAATCTTATTCACATTCCCATCAGTCCACGCTTTACCAGCTTTGTAAGGCAGGGAACACAAATTCTGGGCCACTGTTTATCAGACTCTGGGCCTAAAGTGTAAGGGTACCGTGTCGCCTATTGAGGAACAATCCTGGGTTGACTAACATGTAAAGAAATATTCTTTGCCGGAAAGCTATCAAGATTCCCATGACGTCGACCTGGGTCCTGTTAGTGCTGATTCTTGCCTATGGGATATAGACGATATAATCTGGGCCATTGGTAGACTTAAGCCATCTCGTGCTCTGAGCCCCGACAGTATTCCTCTGTTCGTTTTGAAAGAAGCTCCACAGATCTGGTTGGGGATTCTGAAACCTATATTCTATCAAATCTACCTGACCCATGTTATTCCTTTCGCCAAGGCTCAATCAATCATTATCCCGATTTTTAAAAAGGGTGATGCTCAGGACCCCACCAACTACAGGCCGATCGCACTTATCGATGCCACTAGTAAAGTCTTTGCCATATTGCTTCTGAGGGACCTCAGTTTGTCAAACAATTCAAACACCTGAGCAGATTCCAGGTATGGTTCAGGCAGGAATTGGGAACCTCCCTTAATGCCACTGTTATGTCCCACCTACGGCACAACATACACCATGCACAAGTAGGGGAAGTATACTTGGCTTCTCGGGATATGTCTAGCGCTTGCAACTGTGTGGGTAGAGCCAGGTTCTGGTCTAAACCTATGTGCGTGAACGTGCCTAGAAAGTTGGTACAACTACTTGCTCTTCTCCATACAGATACTACACTGCGAATACGCCTGACCAAAGAGGGGTCCATGTCGAGGGTTGTAAATTCGTACTTCGGCCTTAAACAGGGATGTACCTTGGCACGATACTTTTAAACCTGCATGTAAGTGATGTGTAGGGTCTGTGGCAGGGGCCCTCTATCTCATCGGCACGGCTGGGCTGTATCAAGCTAGACTGGTTAGCTTTTGCTGACAAATTCATACTCTGACAGAAAATCTAATGCAAGATGAACCTCTTCTTTGGATATGCATTAGCTAATAACATTTCTCCTAATGCATCTAAATCCAAGGTGATAGTTTTTTCAAAGGGCACCAAATTGAAAGTTAGGCACTGGGTGATGGGTCCTGAAAGAGTAGAACAGGTACTTTCAGTGACCCATTTGGGCTATAATCTCACTAATAAGGCTACTTTGGATGCATGGAAAACTATCCTCTACACTAAGGTGAGAAGATTGGCTCCCCAAATAAATTAATTCTGTGGTCTAGACTGTGCAATTCTCCATCTTACCAATATACCGCTTCTATTGAGCTAAAATAGAACCAATGATTCAATATGGCCTAGATATTTGCCTTCATAATCTGGGAAATTTGCTTAATATACAAGGCAAGCTGTGGAAGGAGGTTTTGGGTCTCTCTCTGGCCATACCAAATGCAGTTATTAGACATGAATTATGCCTATGATATGATAGTTTATATATAACACGCTTAATACCAGAGGTTGCTAAGCGCAGACCCAGGGATCGAACTTGTGTGTGGAAACTATTGACATACAAGAAAATCCTTGACCCTCTTGAGAATTCACTTTATGAGGACATAAATAGAGTCATGAAGGATGCATCTATCATCTCACTAAATTCCTTCAGATTTAGGATGCATGGCATATTATGTTCAATTTGGGTGTCCGAGCTAGACCGAATACAGCCACCAAGAGTCTTAAAAAGGTGTTTGTTTAGGTTGGACTGGGCTAAGACAATCAATAGCATTGGAACATAAGCTACATATATGGATTATTCACATTTCACCCATTCTAGAGAATGTATTCCAAAGTACTTGCAACACTTTCCCTGTCATAAAATACGTGCTAATTCCATGCACTTTAGGTTAAACCAGTTTCATTCGAGGGAAAGGACTAAGCACTGGAAATAATCCCTTTTAAGCGGACATTCTCTTTTACATTGCAGATTTTGTGGCAATACAGATACAGTAGAAACTTTTAAACATTGGGTCACTGCATGTCTGCATTTTGTCACTCCTAGGTCACCCTGTTTTAAGGGTAAAAGTGGTGACAATTCTGAAGCATCCATTAATTTCTTTTTGTGTAGGCTAATGTAGGGGACACATGTTTCTTTAATTTTAGCTTTAAATAATTGTTTTTATATTATTTTAGATGAATTGAAAACTAATGTATGATTTTATGTTTAATTGTTATGAATTGTATGTAACTTATATATACATATACTTGAAGTAGGGCGATGAAGCCTTTCTTAAATGGAGTTGCACTCCCGTCTGCTGTAATGATGCCAATCCGCGGCTTCAGTTGCTGCTTGCAAAACTTCGGATTTTCAGAAAACGAAACCGCTTCTGCACAATTGCGTAGAAAAATGTAAAAGATTTTATTCAGGAATAGCGGTTTTAAAACCAAAAAGGGCTTCCCAAGGAAAAATATATATATGTCGTTTTGTGTTTAAGGTTTACTTTAAACCATAAATGCAACAATAAAAAAATTAAAAGAATGACTCCCTTCTCCTGGTATCAGGTCTCAACACCACCAGAGGGAATGCCTCCCTTCCCCTAATATTTCTTTCATTTGTTTTCGCAGTTCACAACTCCAGGGCGAATGACTCCCTTCCCCGGGTGTCTCTCCTGCACTTAGTTTCACAGTTCACAATTCCAAGGGGGGTTACCCCCCCACCACCCCTGGTTTCTCATACACTTAGTTTCACAGTTCACAATACCAGGGGGTAGGACTTCCTTCCCCTGGACTTTCTTATATTTGGTTTCACTGGTTTTAGGGTCCCGGATGCTTCTCTGGTGGTCAGTTGAGTTTTCTGCCCCACTGCTGTGAGGGCGACTACCTCAAATATTGGGCTCTCTCCTGTTCAGGTCCTGACCCTGCTCTGTTGGTCAGTGGTGTTTTCTGGTCCACTAAAATGGAGGGTGACATGAACCCCTCTAATATTAGGTTTTTTTTTTTATTGGTGGGGTCCCATACCCTTCTGTGCAGTCTTGGTTCACTCCCCTGTCAAGTACTGCCACGAGGGAGATGACTCCCCATGAGACACCTCAAGCCCCACAAGTTTCTGCATTACTCCAGTTAGCTTTGTTTCTCACTGGAAGTTCTTCCGGTTCTTCCTGGGGTCTTGTTGCAGTGGTCCACGGTGCACATTTGCTTGTGCTGCTTTTCACATTCCGCAAGGTCACGCCTCCATTGCCCGGTTTCCACCCAAGTAGCGGGACAGCTCCTGGCTGTCAGGTAAAAGAGCTCCGCTGTTCGCCTTCTGCTTCAGGAGCCGGGCAGACCTAGTCTCCCTGACAGCGTTCACTTCTGTTCCTTTGACTTGCCACGCCGGACTGGTTCCCATGCTGCTCTCCTTGGCTGTGCTCCAGGGATGAACTTCCCAATGGGTAAGTACTTTTTTTTATCTGGAAGGTTCCTTGAAAACTCTAACGCCTATTCACGCTCTTACAAGGATTCTTCAGCACCTCCTCCTTGTACCGGTACATGTCAAGAAAGTCTTGAGTACCACCCAAGGGGGACTATGTGGTAGCATCCTCACCTCCCTGGACTCATTGCAAGGGGCTCCCCCATGGGGAGAAGGGTTGACATCTCCGGATTTGCCACACAATCCAGTTGTTCTGACCGGGTTTCCAAGAGAACATGCACACATGCCTTCAAAGGTTTTTTATGGCACTGAATTAACCTGTGTATGGGCAAGGACCTACCTTTAGAGGGCAAGTACGGAACAAGTTACTTACCTGTAACTGTTGTTCTCCAGCATGGGTCTGGCATGGATTCACATGCTCATGAATATTCCCCGTCGTCAGGCTGGGAATCCTCGGTAAAGAAAAAACCAGTATCAGTTTCGTTTCTGATCTGTCTTTCGTAGTAACAACCAATCACTGGTCTCTGCGTCATACTGACCACAGCCAATGACTGCCCTCTACCTAACCACCGCCTCTGGCAGCCATCTTCAGATTTGGAAGCACGTGAAGTGGCAGTATGACCAAGTGAAGAGCCGCAGAGGGGTAGGCGGGAGGGTTCGCATGTGAATCCATGCCAGACCCATGCTGGAGAACAACAGTTACAGGTAAGTAACTTGTTCCTTCTCCAGCATGGGGTCTGGCATGGATTCACATGCACATGAATATTCCCCGTCGTCAGGCTGGGAATCCTCAGTAAAGAAAAAATCAGTATCAGTTTTGTTTCTGATCTGTCCTTCGTAGTAGTAACCAATCACTGATCTCTGCGTCATACTGACCACAGCCAATGACTGCCCTCTACCTAAGCCCCGCCTCTGGTAGTCATCTTCAGATTTGGTAGCACGTGAAGTGGCAGTATGACCAAGTGAAGAGCCGCAGAGGGATAGGCAGGAGGGTTCGCATGTGAATCCATGCCAGACCCATGCTGGAGAACAACAGTTACAGGTAAGTAACTTGTTCCTTCTCCAGCATGGGGTCTGGCATGGATTCACATGCTCATGAATAAAGAATACATAGCAGTACACACATGCACAACCACGGGAGGTGGCAACGGCTCAACATTAAGCAGTACATCAAACTCAACATTAAGCATCTTACCTCCTCACCAGGCTCACCTCAGGCGAACAGGTTGCGCAGCACTGCTTGGCCGACCCTGGACTCCTCCCTGGAATCCCGATCGACGCAGTAGAATTTCGTGAAGGTGTGCGTCGACCTCCACGTAGCAGCCCTGCATATGTCCAGCAGGGGCACACCAGAAAGGAACGCCGTGGTAGCTGCGATCGCTCTGGTGGAATGGGCTCTCGGACGGCCAGGCAGCGGTCGGTTTGCCAACCGATGACAGTACATGATACAGCCGGAGAGCCATCTGGAAATGGAAGCCTTCGAGAGAACCTTCCCCTGATTGACAGGTCCAAAGTTCACAAAGAGTTGTGACGTCTTCCGAAAACACTTCGTGCGGTCCACGTAGAACTTCAGCGCTCTAGCCACATCCAGCGAGTGCAAAGTCCTCTCAGCCGGCGACGAAGGCGACGGGAAGAACACAGGCAACACCAAGGGTTCGTTGAGATGGAAGTCCGACGGTACCTTGGGCATGAAGGAGGGGTGCGTCCTGAGCACTACCCTCGTGTCGTGAAAAGTCAAGTACGGGGCCTTGCATGAAAGGGCCTGGATCTCTCCCACCCGTCGTGCGGAGGTGATGGCCACAAGAAACGCTGCTTTCCACGACAGAAACTTCAACGGGGCCGAGTGCAGAGGCTCGAACGGAGGTCCCATGAGCTTGGTCAGCACCACGTTGAGCTCCCACGCCGGGGCCGGAGCCTTCACCGGCGGGAACGATCTGAACAGTCCCTTCATGAACTCTTTCACCAGACGATGAGACCACAAGGACGTCCAGCCCGTGGTTCTGGTGTATCGGGAGATCGCAGCAAGATGAATCTTGATGGACGCGTGTGCCAGTCCAGCTTTGGCCAGCGTCAGCAGGTACGGCAGTACCTGGGGAGCCGTAATCCGTAGAGGGTTAATCTTCTGTGCGTGGCACCAGACAGAGAACCTCTTCCATTTGTGTCTGTAGCATTTAAGAGTCGAGGACGCCCTGGCCTTTGCAAGAACCTCTCTGCAGTCGGCCGGTATGTCGTATCGTCCAAACTCTAGCGCTGCAGGAGCCAGGCCTGCAAGTTCAGCGATTTCGGGTCGTGGTGGAGGATGGCGCCTCCTTCCCTGGAGAGAAGATCCGCGTCCACCGGCAGCTTGATTGGCGGGGACGCTGACAAGTCCAGAAGGTCCGGGAACCATATCTGCCTCGGCCACGCAGGTGCGACGAGGATCATCCTGCACCGTGACCTCTTGAGCTGGTTGACGAGCCGGATTAGCAGTGGCAAAGGAGGGAACGCGTAGAGGAACAGGCCCTCCCAGGGGAACGAGAAGGCATCGCCCATGCTCCTCGCCTGGGGAAACCTGCTGGCGAACCTCCGGCACTTGGAGTTCGTCGCCGTCGCGAACAGGTCGATCTGGGGTGTGCCCCACCGTTGGAAGAGGCGATCCACTAGATCCTGCCGTAGTTCCCACTCGTGGCACGAGCGCAGCTCCCTGCTGAGTGAGTCGGCGATGGTGTTTTTTATCCCTGCCAGATGAAACGGCACCAGAAACATCCTTTGGGCGACGGCCCAATGCCACAGGTCCTGCGCCTCCTTGGACAGCGCTGGGGACCTGGTTCCGCCCTGTTTCCTGATGTAAAACATGGTGGTGGTGTTGTCGGTGAAGATCCTCACCACCTTGCCCTTGAGGGACGGAAGGAAGGACCTGAGGGCCCAGAACACTGCACGGAGCTCCAGGACGTTGATATGGAGGGACTTCTCCGTCGGGAGCCAAAGGCCTCTCGCGTGCAGATTTTCGGTGTGCGCTCCCCACCCTTCCAGGGAGGCATCGGTGGTCACTGTCTCCTGGTGGTCTGGGGTCTGGAAGTCCATGCCCGCCGTCAGATGCGTGCGGTTGCCCCACCACCGGACCGCTCGGCGGAAACTCTCGTCGAGTGTGATCCTCTCCTCGAAGCTGCCCGTCGTTTGGATCCAGCGCGCGTCCAGGAACTCCTGCAACGGGTGCATCCGGAGCCTGCACATGGGAATGAGGTAGATGCAGGAAGACATCATTCCGAGGAGGGACTTGATGGACCTCACCTTGGCCGCGTCGGAAACCAACATCCGCTGTACCTTGCCCAGGATGGACCTGGTCCTTTCCTCCGACGGGGAGGCCAGAAGAGACACTGTGTCGAGCTTCGCTCCCAGAAACAGTGCGTTTTGCGCGGGTACCAGGTGAGACTTGGCGTAGTTCACGGAGAATCCCAGGTCCGTGAGAAGTCGGACGGTCCTTGCCGTGTGATCCAGGGCGAGCTCCCTCGTCTTGGCTCGGATGAGCCAGTCGTCCAGGTAGGGGTAGACGTGGATCCCCTCGCGGCGCAGCTGCGCCGCCACCGGTGCAAGGCAATTGGTGAATACCCTGGGGGCCGACCGTAGTCCGAAGGGGAGGGCTTTGAACTGGTAGTGACGCCCTTGGACTACAAACCTGAGGAATTTTCGGTGCCCCTTTAGGATGGGAATATGGAAGTAGGCATCCTCCAAATCCAACGACGACAGGAAGTCTACTTCCTCCAGCTGACCCAGGACGTGCTGGAGGGTGACCATCCGGAACTTTTGCGCCTTGATGAACTTGTTCAGACGTCGCAGGTCCAGGATGGGGCGCCATCCCCCCGTCTTCTTCTTCACGAGGAAGTATCTCGAGTAAACTCCGGAGCCCCGAAGTCTCTTTGGGACGAGTTCGATGGCGCCCTTCCTCAGCATCGCCTTTACCTCCAGGAGAAGTTGAGGGACGTGAAGTTCTTTCCTGGCCACGGGGGGGACGCGCGGACACCTTCTTTGAAACTCGAGTGCGTGGCCCCGGGCCAAGGCGTCCAGCACCCAACGGTCGGTGGAGATGGACTCCCACACGCTGACGAAGCTCGCCAGCCGGCCTCCCACCGGGGTGCTTCGGTGGGGGCCCGACCCCACGGTCGGTTCAATCCTGCTTCGACGAGGCTTTGCCGCCTTGACCTCCTTGGCGACGACGGCGGGGTCCGCCAGACTTGCCTCGTCCTCTGTAGGCCTCCTGAGCCGACGAGCGGGCCGCTTGACGGTAGGTGGAGAAACCGCCGCCTGAACTTTTGGAGGCGCCCTTGCCTCCGCTGCTCCGAAAGGGCGTCCGTCGTTGTTGCAGAACTCCAAGGGCCCGGGCCGTCTCGGTGTCCGCTTTAATGGCCTGAAGGGAATCGTCCACTGTTTTCCCAAACAGGTTGTTCCCATCGAAGGGCATGTCCAGGACTCTGGTCTGAACGTCTTGACGGAAGTCCGTAGCCTTGAGCCATCCACGCCGCCTAAGGCAAACGCCGTGGCCCAACTGGCGGAACCCAGTGTCGGCGATGTCCGTCGCAACGGTAATGGCGTGGTCCGAAGCCACCTCACCTTCCTGCAGGATCTCCAGGGCCTCTGCCCTCTTGTCGTCCGGCAAGAAGTCCAGTAGGGGAGCCAGTTTGTACCAGAGCTCCCTGTCGTAGCGGGCCACGATAGCCAAGGCGTTGGCCGCTTTAATCGTCGTCGCCGCAGACGAGATGACTCTGCGTCCCATAGCGTCCAATTTCTTTCCCTCGCCGTCCGGTGGGGAAGTCGATGTGGAGGCCGCACCCCCCCCCGCTTTTTTCCTGGCCGCCGCGGAGACGACGGAGTCCGGGGTAGGCTGCGCCCGGAGGCACAGGGGGGCCGTGTCCGGGACCCGGTACTTCTTCTCGTACCGGTCTCTTCTAGCTGGCGTCGTGGAAGGGTTCTTGAGGAGGGTGAGGCGCTCATCCCAAATGTCGTCCAATAGAGGCACTGAGAGGACCGTCTTCCTCTTGGCCTCGCGCCGCTGATAAAGGAAACCTTCCTTCTTCTTCTCCTCAGGGCAGAGTTGGAAAAGCTCGGATGCCCTGGTGATCATGGAGTGGAACGATCCAATCTCGTCGGGCGGAGAAGCCCTGGTGGGAGGCGACGACAGTACATCCTCGTCGTATACCTCGTCGTCCGTACCCGTCGCTGCCGTGTCAGTCCCCGTATCATCCCCTCGTGTGGACGGGGAGGAGGGCTGGAAGGGGCGCGACGGCTGAAAAGGAGGCGGAGGGTGGATCCTTCTTTTCTTGGTAGGGGGAACACCAGAAGGTCCCGGTTCTGGGTCCCCCGACGGGAGAGGTTCCGTCGGCAACGGTAGTCTCGTCCTTATCTCTGAGCATAAGGACTGTATAGCCAACAAAATGGCCGCCGAGTTGTCTCGCGGCGCTGGCAGAGGGGAATCCGACGGGCGGTCAGGGGCCCCGTCGGTACCCTCGATGATGTCGTCGTCACCTGCGTCGGGATCCATCCCGACGGGCCGGTCTTCTTCCACGCCGAGGCCGTGGCTTAAGACTTCGACCAGCTCCTCCTCTGAGGTTGAGGCCGAATCTACGACGACGCCCTGCCCCCCCTTTTTCTTCCCCACGGGGGATTTCACGGGGGTCCTATCGATGGGCACAAAAGAGGACTCCCTCCGAGGTGGCAGGGAGACTGAGCCCCGAGGTCGCCACCACTGGTGTAGCCCCCACAGGCTGAGCCAGGGCCGCCGCGACAGTTTCGATAGAGGGCTTGGCCGGATGGATTAAGGCCTTCACCACCTTAGGTGCGCTCACCGCCTTATCCTTGAGGGGGGGGGACACTGCCTCGCTCCCCCTCCGATGGGGCCTTCGAGCTCGACCGGGGCCTCTCCAGGAGCTTCGCCGGGTGCTCGGCCTTCCTCTTACCCGACCCAGAGCGTTGGCTCGTGGTTGATGGTGCCGGGGAGGGTGCGCCCTGCCTGGCGCCCGTAGAGCCCGACCGTTCGGCGCTCCCGATGCCAGCGGACTCGCGGTGCTTTGCCTTGTGTTGGACCCCCGTCGCCGGGGCGTCCTCAAAGGTCTTAGAAGACCGCTCGGATTTCTTCCTCTTCTTCTTGCCTGACGGGCTCTTCCCTTCCAGCCAGTTGGCGAGACGTTGATGGCGGTCCTTCATGGTCCGCTCCGACATGTTGCCGCAAAACGCACAGTCCTTCTCCACGTGCGTCTTGTCCTCATGTAAGCAGTAGAGACAAAAGGAGTGTTCGTCCTCCTTAAAGACGTTCTGCAGCTGGCATCCAGGGCAGACCCTGAACAGCTTTCCGGGCGTCGAGCATCCCTTCTCCTGGGCCATGTCCGGGCCTGAGAAACTTCTGGAGTCCTCCAAAAGCGTAGCTCGACGAAATCTTCACCCTTGAGGGGCGCAGACGAATCCGACACGGGTCCCCGTTGATCGGATGGAGAGTCGGTGGAGCTTGAGGCTCTTTTGACCGAAAAAACGAAGTTTTTGAGAAAAAACGTGAAAAAATAGCACTAACGCTCGAGAGCAATAGCACGAGGATCCCAACACATGAACGTGCGGTAAAAATCTGAAGAAGTCTGCCAGAGGCGGTGCTTAGGTAGAGGGCAGTCATTGGCTGTGGTCAGTATGACGCAGAGACCAGTGATTGGTTGTTACTACGAAAGACAGATCAGAAACGAAACTGATACTGGTTTTTTCTTTACCGAGGATTCCCAGCCTGACGACGGGGAATATTCATGAGTATGTGAATCCATGCCAGACCCCATGCTGGAGACACACACATTTGATATAAACGGAGCTTGAAAAGATTGTGGCTGTACCTGGAAAGACAGCATGATGCAATAGCCTTCATAGGAATTCTAGATATCTTTAAAGCACAGTTCAACATCACTGGCATAGCAGGGGGCCCGCAAGCCCAGCAGTGCAGGACGGGGTCCCACCACACTAGGCATAAGGGAGGTCCCCTGCACAGTCCTCACCCATCAGGGGGAAGGCTGGGTCAGGTCTTGCAGCGCGACAAGGAGCCGCTCCGCAGGGGTCGCAACTGAATGAGGCATGTGCCACATGCCACGTTCTGCTCCAACCCCTTCTCCTCCAGCTTCCTTGAGCCGTCATATACATTGACCAGGAAGCTTTGCAAGCTTCCCGGTTCCTGTCCGCTTAATACCCAGAGTTTCCGCACATCTTGGGAGAACACAGAATTCCAACCCTCTACCCACTTTCTATACAACCTCATACCCCTTGAAGCATACCTCCATGATGCACACCTCAGTGCATCTATGCGAGACCCAGACCCTACCCTTTACTGAGACGAGGAAAAGTAGGGAGGGCCTAATGAAGACTTTGACATGTACCGGGACGAGGAGGAGGTGCAGAAGAATGAAGAGCCAGTGTAAGAACAGGAATAGGCGTTCTAGTTTTCAAGGCACCTTCCGGATAAAAAGAAAGTACTACCCATTGGGCAATTCATCCTTGGAGCACAGCCATGGAGAGCAGCACGGGAACCAGTCCGGCGTGGGAAGTCAAAGGAACAGAAGTGAACGCTGTCGGGGAGACAAGGTCTGCCCGGCTCCTGAAGCAGAAGGCGGACAGCAGAGCTCCTTTACCCGACAGCCAGGAGCTGTCCCATTACTTGGGTGGAAACCGGGCAATGGAGGCGTGACCTTGCGGAATGTGAAAAGCAGCACAAGCAAATGCGCACCGTGGACCACTGCAATGAGACCCCAGGAAGAACCGGAAGAACTTCCAGCGAGAAACGAAGCTAAAAGAGGAGCCGGGGGCCTGGAGTGACGGACCAATGCTCAAGCAGGAACAGGTAAGAAGGCTTTCAAAAAAAATGTGCATGTGCATTTTGCAAGTGCGAGGTGTATGCCAGATCTATGTATGCGGTATGGGTCAGTGAGTGGTGGGTAAAAGAGTAGGAATGTGATAGTGTGCGTTTGAATGTTATGGGTGGGTGGGCACGTTCGTGTGTGGAGAATGTGTAGCAGTGGATCCTATAGCAGAATGCTGCAAAAACAACTCAGTAGGTTAGGTGACTGTTGCCGAGATGTTATCAGACCTTCCTGTAAATCATAGGACTTTTATACTATTCCTGCTGAAAAATGTACTGTAAAATGTGTTTCAACCTAGGGATGGGTGCACCTCCCTCCCACCACTCAGTGCGGGAGTCTCAAGCCCCGTAGCAAAAACCAAAAGCTGCCACCCATTAACATATGCACAGTAAGTGACCATATCTTAAAACTGAAATATACAAATGCACTTCTATTGTTCTTTCCTTTTAGAACTGCACAAGACAAATGAGCATTTACCTTTAAAAAAAATTGATCAAGCAGGAAACATAATCTGAGAGAGAACTTCCAATACCTATGCTTGTAAAGTATAAAAAGGTGACCACCTTTTAAACCCAACAATTTATAATGAAATATTCCAAAACAAAATCCAAACAGGAGATGTGTGCTTTAATGACACTTTTATGTGGTCTTGTGGGTAAGCATCTGCACTGGAAACATGATAAACTGAGTGAGTGAAATCGTAGTAGCGGAACACTTGAGCAAGCAAACGTTTTAATGCTGGCCTAAACCACCCACATGGGTTGCGTCTGCCCCCTGAAAAAAGTGGGTGGTTGTTGTCCACCCACATGTATCCTCGACTTGTGCCCTGAAAGTCAACACATGGTCAGAACCAGCAAAAGTAACCCCTGCAAGCTCCAGGATTGCAACCTCTCTTGCTGCATCCTGGGCAGTCAATACTCACTTGCCCTCTCGTCTTTTCCCCTCATCCCCATGTTTGGCTTTCAACAATACTCCATTTTATAAAGCTAACTTGAAAAGTACCCAAACCATAGTAAAGTACACACACAAATATATAAATCCATATAAAAATGTGCTGATTATCTTACTAACCCCCCCATGAATGAAAAATGTATGTTCAAGACCCATAACAAAATGTAATGTACCGAGCACCGTGACCAACGGAACTGGTGCTCAGGCAGATCTGCAAACAACAAGGTTGCGGGTTGGGAGGAGCTGTTCGCAGCTTCAGTTCTGTTTTCACTGTGCGCTGACCTTGGGTGCGAAAATCATATTGATGTGAAACCTTGTGTGATGTTGGTGTGGCTTATGTTTTGATTGTTTATTGTTGCGATGTGTTGAAGTGCGTGCAGTTTGCTGTGCGAGAGGGTGGTTGTGTGGATTTTTGGCTGAGATAAGTATGCAGAAGTTTGAGCTTTTGGGTTAGTGGGTAATTTACAAACCATGGTTCCCTTCCTATCTATTCCTTGTCGGTGATCCATTACTGCCTGTGTTTACTTTGTAGGTCAAGATATTATTGACATATCATCCTACCCCTTCCATCCTGATCTCTCCCTGCTCGTTCTGTGGAATAATTCTAACTTTCTATCTTTCACTTGCCTGCGTTTACTTTGCAGGCCAAGATATTATTGGTTTTTGGGTGAGAAGTATGCAGAGATTAGAGCTATTGGGTTAGTGGGTTATTTACAGTCGCTGGTTCCCTTGCTGTCTATTCCCGGTCGGTGATCCATTGCTGCCTGTGTTAATTTGCAGGCCACAATATCATCAACATATCATTCTTCCCCTTCCATCCCAATTTATCCCTGATCGTTCTTTGATAGGATTCTAGCTTTCTATCTTTCAATTGCTAGGGTATGCCATACATTGGTCTTCCCTTACTTGAGTTGATGGGCGGTAGTTTAGGGAGATGGTTCAGAATCCTCTCTCAGCTTTGTTTAGCTGTGTAAGTGCCCCCCCTTAGGCATTCTTCCTAGTTACAGGGTAAAGAGCTAAGATGTGAGGAGTTTTCTAAATAGGAGGTGATCTCTTGTGTTACGTATGTTCTTTGGTAGATTGTTCCAGGTTTTTGGGAGTGAGGTGGGAAAAGGAGGATCCTCAGAATTTTCTTTTGTTGTAAGGTTTTGGTTCCAAACAAGTGTATCTGCTGGATCTAAGTGGCCTTCTTGGGCGGTGTACGTTTAATTTTTCTCTTAGGAACTCTGCGCCTTAACAGAGGATTGCTCTGTGCGTTATGCACATTGATTTGAACTTGATGCGCTGTTTTATTGGTAGCCAGTGTAGCGTTTTCAGTGCTGGTGTGATGCGTTCTCTTCGAGGTAATTCGAGGAGCAGTCTAGCAGCCGCATTTTGTATGCAGGAGTTTATTTTTAGGAGTTGTTCTGGCATGCCCAGATATATGCTGTTGGCATAGTCTCCTCTGGACATGACGAGAGCGATGACAGTGAGTGTTTTGTTAGCGAATGACAGGAACGGTAGAACCCTTTTTACTGCTCAAAGCATTTCTTGATTAGAGCGTTTACTTGTGGCTCTAGGTTGAGTTTGTTTTTCTTTTTTTTTTTTAACCATTCAACGATATAACTGGTGTTGGGCCAAGTTAATTTGGCCAGGGGATGTAGTTGTTGTCGTCGCCGTTTTTTGTGAAGATCATAATTTCTGTTTTACCTGGGTTGAGTTTGAGGCAGTTCGAGTTCATACAGTTGTAGATTTCATGAGGCAGTTCTCCAAAGTTGTGTTTTCTTCTTCTGCGCTTTGTATTTTGTAAACTATTTGTGTGTAGTCAGCGTAGTTGTAACAGGTGAGGCAGTGTCTTAATTCTCCTGATTAGTTGAGACAGGTAGATGTTGAATAATAGTGGGGAGAAGGAAGATCCTTGTGGTACTCCACACAAGGACTCTCTTGGGCTGTATTTGAAGCATTTGATCCATATGGTTTCAGTTCGGTTTGTTAAGAAGGATTTGATCCACAGTAAGGCGCGATCAGTGATTCCACTTTCTTCCGGTCTCATGATGAGGATGTTGTGGTTAACTGTGTTGAATGCCAGGAAGAGGTCCAAAAGTATCAGCGCAGTGCTCTTGTCCGAGTCTGTGTTTGTCTTTAGATCATATCAAAGTGAGAGCAGTGCCGTTTCCGTTCCTCTCATTCGTCTAAAGTCTACTTGTGCCCGGTCCAGTAGGCAGTGCTCTTCTATGAAATCTTGGGTAGTTTTATATATGTATGTTTCCAGCAGTTTAGCAGGGTAGGGTATTTTGGAGATAGGTCTGTAGTTGGCGAGGTCCTCCACGTTTCCTGCTGTGTCCTTGAGGAGTAGTTTGATGTATGCGGATTTGAAGGATTGTGGTACTTTCCCTGTTGAGATTGATTGGTTGAAGATGTTTCTGTAGAATTCCATGGTTGTTCCTTGAGAGAGGATTGATTTGTATACGTCTGGGGCCAGAGATCTGTGGGGAACCCATTTTATTGCTTGTGTTTACCAGTTTGATGAAAGTCTGATATTTGGGGGAAGCTTTGGAGTTTGTTGCTACTGTTTGCCAGTTTAACAAATGTCCACCCGTATTTGGGGGAAGCTTCAGAGTTTGTTCGGGCATTCCTCGTTGGGATGGGTGGGTTGCATACTATCGTCTCATGGTCTGCTTTGTATGGTCTGTTGAATGGTCTTGATTTTGTTTTTGAAATGGTCTGCGATATCATTTCATAGTTTCTCAGATGGTATTGGAGTATTGTTGCAGCCAGGTGTTTTTTTTTATTTCGTTTATGATTTTAAAAAGAGTTCTTTTTGGGTATTTGGTGCTTTGAAGATTCGGTTGTCGTATTTTCTTTTCGTATGAACAGATATGTTGTTGGAGTTTGAATTTCTTTCAGCAATCATATTTGATCCTCAATTCTAGTTCAAGTTTTCGATTTTTCCATTTCAAGGTGGCGAGCAGTGGGGTAAACCATTTTGCTGTTGCTCTTTTGCACGATGGGGCAAGCGTTTTTTCTTTGGCGATCTCGTCTATTATATGATATGTATAGGCATGTTATAAATGCAAAGTGTTTCATGGTGCATATTGTGATCCAGTTGTGAAGTAATTCTGTTTGTCCAAGTCAGCTTTGTTCATAGTTGCTG